>NC_136270.1:58727586-59000086 GCF_964187855.1 Myxine glutinosa | reverse complement strand
CCTGTATCCCTTATCATTATTCAATTCAATTAAATCAGCAGACCATATGTGGTCAGTGTCTTTGGAATAAACTTTCCTTCTTTTAAACTTGGTGATTATAGGTTTATGTAATTCTTCAGCCAAAAGCTTCTCAGTCTTGATAACATCATTAGAGCCTAATAGTTTTTGGAGGAATAACCAAGACCAAGTTTCAATTTAGCTCTTATCATTTTTTTCACAATAAACCTATCAACTTTCTCTCTCAACGTAGGATTTCATATCAAAGACAAATTATACAACATTTCTCTGTCTGCTTCATGTTTTTCATCCAATGTAGTGGTATTCCCATAAGCAATATCATGCTTCATACACACTTCATCAACCCTATTTATCGGTTTAGACCAAGGTTTAGGATTGTTAGCCTCATCTAATCTTTTATCCAGGTTTGTTCCAGGACCACAGAAAGAATATCCAGGTCGATGTAGTTCCCCTGGAATTCCAGTTGTTGTAAATTTACTTCCTGACAGAAACTTTTGTATGTCTCCTCCACTTTTAGGAGAGATGAATTTGGCACTTTTTAGAGCCACACACTTGACATATTCCTTTTTGATAAACTCTATTATTTTTAGCTTTAACATACGATATATTTTTCGTATTAGTTTTCTTTTTACACTTCACACAATAACTCATTTATTTATTAGAAAAAGTCCTACATAGTGCCAAAGCCTTTTGGGTTTTCAACATATACATTTCTATCTTGATTTTTAAAACATAAAGAATCCTTAGAAACGTCTTCACTCTCTCCTCCATTTATTTAAAAATAAAACTAACCAAAATCAATAACAGCAACATCATCAACTATATGACCTTTCTCTTCTTCGTGTATATCTTCTCCCTGAACTCATTTCAGCCATTTTTGAAAATAATATTTCCATTAGACTTTTCATTTCTTTATTTTCCTCTTTGGTGTGTCGAGATTGACTTATTTGTCATAATACATTCAATCTTCTATGAATCTCAATGATTTCCATCTTTTTCTCTCTTTCCTCCCTCTCCTCCCTCTCCTTTTCTCCCTCTCCTTCTCCCTTTCCTACTTCTCTTCTTCAACTCCTTCCTCCTTCGCCTCAACTCCTTCCTCATCCCTAACTACCCTTGAGTTTGAGCCCCAAAGAATATTATACATATACTCATCTGGATTTTGAGATATTCTTGTATCTATAATTATTTTTCTCATAATAGGATACCAATAAGATTTGTTGATGATTTCTAAAAGAGTTTTATATTTCATAACTTTGAGAAGTTCATTTTTATTTAATATTTCAAACAAGTCTCTATTTGTGGGTTTAGCAATATCAGTATAAGGCCAGTTTTTAATGACAAAATTCCCATGTATATGCTCCAAATCATAAGGTATGTAATACCGAGCACCCTTTTCTTGTAGGTATCCTTGAATACAAAAATTATAATTCTCTTGTAGTCTTCTTCCTGCCATTTATGTATCAGAAATATATGTGAGATTAATATTATGACAGGTAATACCACCCCATCTTCCCACTACCAAATCGGTTTGTATTCCTTGGCTTTTTATCCTTATCTCATTACCTTCCTTCTTTGTCATGCTAACCATCGCTATACTATCATATATTTTTTTATTCTTAAAATCATGTATTTGTTGTTTACTAATTGTACTTTCACATAACTCCTTATCCTCACCAAGCGGATAATATTCTTCTTTACGAGACTGATTAAAATCATGTAGGTCTTCTATGTTTATTGAAAAATACCAATTATACCCTAAATCAGGCATATCATACCCCCATTTATTAATCCGCATATTAACTATATGTCCTTCTTTATAAAATTCAATTGTAAGCAGATAGTTAAATTGAATGAGGAAAGGTGTATGGTCAGTATAACCAGGTGTTGTGGTTGTAAATTTTACTTGTTTCACAAAACGTGCTGTTTTATTTAAAGATATATATTGTGATAAATCACTGAATCTAATTAAGTCATTCACATCTGTAGGGTTTGGATAATTGATTAATTTATAAGTATTTTTCATATTAATATTTTTACTTATACCATATTTTTGTCGTTCAGCCTGTGCCTTTGTATAATAATTTGATAAATCAATATCCTGAGAGGATTCTCCAAAGATAGAACCATCTTTTCCGACATAAGTCATTTATATTAGATTTAAAATGACATCATAAAAATTTTCATTCTTGTTGAGTTGAAATAATACATATAAACATAATTGGCCACAACATTTAGAATTAATTTCTTGAACTTGAAATGTTTGATAAACACCATTCTGTAAGAATTGTATTACTTCAACAGGTGGTGGCATACCATAACTATCAAAATAATATTTATCCTGACTATTATGAAAACAAACCCAATGAGAACCATTCTGTGTGTCTAAATTCATAATAATATTCTTTGCATTCTTTAATAATAATAGTTGATTTTGAAGTGTGTTTTTGAATATTTATTGCAATATTTTTTGGTTCATCACCTTGTTCTTTCATAAGGCGAGAGACTTCAGAAGATATTTGAGAAATATGTGACATATAGATGTGGTTCCCTCTAACATTTACTCTAACCCATGGGTGCGACAGTTTTAAAACACTAAATATGTCCCCCCTAATGCGTTGAGTAGCTACTCCAACAGAATCATGCCCACAATTAACCGAATCCGGAATTTGTCAGACTAAACATATAGCCGGTGGGCAGCATTTTATATACAAGCACAAAAAACTTACTCTTATTTACAATTCTATGACCCAGGACCTGTCCTTTTTGGAAAGAAGATTGGAGGGGAGAGAAAGCACAGCAAGATACACAAAACACACTCAAAAAATCACATTTGCTGCTTGCTTCTTGCATCTGGCTTCTTGCATCTTCTGTGTGCATATATCAAACCGGCTAGCCCCCGCACCGGCGTACAGGCCATTCCTGCTCTTCAGGGCTAATTAAACTTACAAATCTTCTCGTCCCGAGCACACCATAATAAAAATACACAAAACAAATGCGTTCAGTTTATTTCTCTGCCAGGCAGGGCCAGCCCTATGTGGTCCGACTGCGTCACATTTATGCCACTCAAAACTTGTGGTCCATAATTGTAATATGTGTAGCAAAGTGTTTGTGGCAGCAAAGTGCTGCACATGTGCAGAAAAGTTATAACAAATGATACGGCAGCAAAGTGCTGCGCAGTTCAGCTGCACAGATGTAACAAAGTGCAGCAGGGATGCTGCACACATGTAGCAAGGTGCAGCATGGTTGCTGCACAGGTCGATGGTGCTGCACAGTTCCACCTCCAAAATGGTCCTGGGGTGGGGGGAGAGACAAAGCACGACCAGCAAAGCGGAAAGGGCACAAAGGTACACAGAAAAACAAGGTAATGCAGCACAAGGGGCACGGAAGAGTGAGCAGAGCAGGCTCGTCCCTATCCGTTCGTACCCCCAAATGTCGGCTTACACTACCCTAGCCCTTCCTTGTATTTACAAATTCGTCTCTACGTCTTGTCTCCCATATCCCCCTATACTACCAAATTCGTCTCCCAATCCCTCCCAGGAAGGAAAGAATGAAACAACCACAATGTCTCACTACATCATGATGCGTCTTACACTCAAACAGTTTCACTTGGTCCTGGTGTGGAGCTTCGTCCTCCTTGATGAATGGCGGTGGATGGCGCGAAGGGAATTCCTCAATTCCTAACTCCACTAACTGACATTAACTCTTAAACTACCCGGGGTCGTACCCTGCCAATCGGCCATCTTTAAACGATGTGGTTCTAAAAACCGAATTCCCATTGTCCACTCTGCGGTGCCCTTGAAATTTGGGTCTCACTCCCACAAATTTTCAAACTGTGCCCTTGCACAATTTCAGGGCTGGGTCATGTGGTTCCACGAGCAGGTCCAACTACCTGCACACCTCCGCCACTGAAGTCGCCACCCGAGCTTACCTGCTCCTGCGACTACCTAAACTGGGGAAGGCCCATCCTGGCACTTTACCCCCTGATGCCCACCTTGGCATTGGGCAACCCGAGTCCTTCCTTTGGATCCTAAGGCCCCACTCAACACTCACAACTACCCTACCTGGCTCCCAGAGCCTACCTGCGGCCTCACCTGGCCGACAAACTACCAGTGGCGGTGTGCCCCAATAACCATACGCCCCAATTAAACCACACGCCCATCCATTTCACTGACTCATGCACCCTCCAAAGCACTACTTGCCACTACCTGCACCACAGGTGTCAATATCCATGCAAATTTTGCCTAAGCCCTCTACCTGGCTTTACACTACCCATCCCGGGCGTCCGTGAATGGGTTACATCTCCCCCCATTCACTCCTTCGCACCATGCATTCCACACCTTTTATTCCCACACCAAGCATTCCACACCACTCATTCGCACACCAATTATCTCCCACACTACTTTCCTCGCACACCTTTTGTGCTCACACACTTTTTTCCATACACTTCAACACAACTCCATTTATCTCAACACAATTCCTCACTCACACAGCATCATCTATCTAACTGCTTTTCCCCTAAAACTCGTGCTTCCCCATCATCCCATTAAACTAAGCACTCCCTTCGTCATTATCATCCATCTAATCTCTCTACGTCCCCACTATAGTGCACTAGTACAGTGTCCCTACTTAACTCTCATGTCTCTACAGTCTTCTAATTTCCCTATCAATTATCCTAGCCCTCCCTCGGCTAGCATCGGTGCCCCATGGAGGTAACCATCGCTGGCCCCCCATGTGCCTAACACTGCCATCCCCCTAATATAATGCTCATTGGCCCTGAATGTGGAATGGTAAAACTACCATTCCTCCACGCAGGGTACCATTCTCCCAACACTACTCCCCCCAGTCCTCTGAACTATGAGCCCCCGTCATTGGAGGTACTGGGTCCTGCCTCGGTCTCTAAGGCCAAGGCGATCCATGAGGGCGCCTGTTCACCCGTATAGGGTCTCACTCGGTCAGCATGGACGATCCGAGGGAGGGCTCGTGGTCCCATCTTGATCTTAATGACCATGTCACAAATGTGCGCCAGGACGACCCCCGGGCCTTGCCAAGGCGAGGTGAGTTTGGGGCACCTGTCCTTCCGCCTCCAGGGATTGAAGAACCAAATCTTCATCCCCGGAGAATACTGACTCCCCTGGCTCCGGTGGTCGAAACTGCGCTTCATCTTGGCACCCGCCAGCTGTAGCTGGCGGCGTGCGAAGGCATGGACCCTCTCCATGCCTTCCTCCAGGTGACGTGCATATCCCTCTCCCGGCGGTCTATCAGGGGTTTCTGGCACAGGACCGCATAGCAAGTCGGCGGGAGCCCGCAACTCCCGCCCGTACATAAGCAACGCTGGACTACATGCGGTGGCCCCGTGCTGCCTGGTTCGGTATGCCATTAACAAATACGGGAGATGTACGTCCCAGTCATCCTGACGGGTGGTGGTAAATAATGCCAATTGTTGAACCAGGGTTCGATTGAACCTTTCCACCATCCCGTCAGATTGAGGTCTTGAGGGCGTTGTCCTTGTCTTCCTAATTGACAGGAGCTTGCACACATCTTTTAATAATTGGCTTTCAAAATTTCGACCCTGGTCGGTGTGCAGCTCCTCCGGAATCCCATGGTGACATACAAATCCTTCCACGAAGGCCTGTGCGACCACCCCGGCTTCTTGGTTGGGGAGGGCATAGGCCTCCGGACACTTGGTGAAATCGTCCATAACTACTAGGATGTATTTATTACCTTGGCGGGTGCGGGGTAGTGGTCCTAGAATGTCCATTGCCACCAGCTCAAGGGGGGCCCCCACCTGGTGTAATTGAAGGGGGGCCCTCATCCTCCGTGCTGGTCCCTTTTTAGCAGTACAGGTGTCGCATCTCCGACACCAGTCCTGTATATTGCGCCCCATATTTACCCAATAGAACCTCCGGCGGACCCGAGATGTTGTCTTTGTCCTGCCCAAATGGCCGCCGGAGCGGATACCATGCACCTGCTGCAAAATGGTGTTCTTAAATTGCTCTGGGACTATCACCAGCCAGGAAGTTTTCTCAGAGGGAATCTCTACCCATTTGCGGTACAAGATGTTATTTTTCAATTCCAGGGTTTGCCACTGAGCCCAATATGCCTTTGTTGGTGCCCCGAGGGGGGTGACCTCTTCCCCACTAGGTCTTCTCCCTAATTGAACCCATTCGTACACTGGTCCCAGTACGGGATCCTCCCGCTGGGCCGTGCTCCAAGCCAAAGTTCCAAATTCCTCATCGGCGGTTCGTGGCAAGATTGGCCCTCTCACCCGGGTTGCACGGACTACGAGGGTAGGGGTAGAGTCTGCCAATTGTTCCCTGTCCTCGTGTCTCGCACAAAATTTACAATTTTCCCCCAAACAAGGACGTCGAGAGAGTGCGTCGGCATTCCCATGGGCCTTCCCGGCCCTATGGGTCACACTGAAATCGTACTGCTGCAACTTTTCCAACCACCTTGCAATTTGGCCCTCCGGCTCCTTGAACTGGAGGAGCCATTGCAGGGAGGAAGGGTGAGTTCGAACCAGAAATTTCCGCCCGTACAAGTACGGGTGGAATTGGCTCATGGCAGCCAGGATAGCCAATAACTCTTTACGAGTGATGCAATAATTTCGTTCGGGCCTACTCATGGCCCGACTATAATACGCGATCACTCTCTCCACGCCCCCCTGTGTCTGGGACAAAACCGCACCCAATCCCTCCTGGCTTGCATCCGTATCCAGGGTAAATGTCCCGTCACTGGTGGGGTACGCTAGAATGGGTGCGGATGTCAAACACCCCTTCAATGCTAGGAAGGCCTCCTGGCACTCCCTTGTCCAATTAAATCTAGTCCCCTTCTCTGTAAGCCGGTGAAGGGGCCGGGCCATCTCTGCAAATTTTGCCACAAAACGCCGGTAGTAGGAGCAGAGTCCCAAAAATCCCCGCACCTCCTTGATGTTACGCGGTGCGGGCCACTCCTCTACTGCTGTAATTTTGCCTGGGTCTGTTTTCACCCCCCCCCCCCCCCCCCCGCAACAAATGACGTGGCCTAGATAGGCCACCTCTTTAGCAAACAAAGTGCACTTACTCGGGCTCAACTTTAACCCTGCCTGTCTGAGGCACCCAAACACCTGGTCCAAATTAGCTATTGCTTGGGGAAATGTTTTAGCATGCACCAGGACGTCATCCAGGTACACCAGGCATGACTGCCATGGCTTGCCGCCCAGTACATGCTCCATCAATTGTTCAAAGGTGGCAGGGGCGTTACACAAACCAAACGGCATCACAGTGAATTGATACAGCCCTTACCCATGGAAAATGCTGTTTTCTCCTCCTCTGCCCTATCCATCTCCACCTGCCAATACCCACTCTTGAGGTCCAAAGTTGAGAAGCAATTTGAGCCCGCAACGGCATCGAGGGTATCGTCAATTCTTGGCAGGGGATACGAGTCTTTGAGTGTCACATTGTTTAGTTGGCGATAGTCCAGCAGAACCGCGTGATCCCATCTTTCTTTTTGACCAACACAACTGGTGACATCCAATGACTTCCCGAGGACTCAATGATACCTGCATTGAGCATTTTTTCTACCTGCTCATCAGCTTCCTCCCTCTTGCTCCAAGGGAGCCGTCGGGTGGGCTGATGAATAGGCCGGGCCTCACCGGTGTGGATCTGATGTTTCACCAGGCCCGTACGTCCAATATCCTCGGAGGACAAGGAGAAGATGTCCAAATGGGTCTCAATTAATTTGTGTAAGGCGTCCTGCTGGGTCTCCTCCAACGCTACGCTACTCCGGTTTACCATCTCACAAATGGGACCGGGCCAATTCCTACTGTTTGCTAAAGACTCCCTCTGGGACCGGCTCGGCTGGACGTTCTCGTCCCTCACTGCCGCGACTTCATTAACTGGGGTGCAGACGGCTATCTTCGTGCCCCATCCTATAGTGCGTGGTTCTGTACTAACATTAATTACCCGGACGGCCACCACTGGCCCGTCCGTTTTTACGAGGGTGTGGCCCACGACTAAACCCGGGACAGATCGCGCTGCCACCGGTTCGACTAGGCCGCAGGACTCCTGCCAGGTTGGGCGAGCTAGCCATTGGGCCGGCACTATTGCCTCGGCACTTGGGGGAATGGTCACGGCCTCAGAAGCCTCCAGCTCGTCCTTTCGGCCGTGCTCACCCCGTCCAATAGCAGCGCATCTATTCCAAACTTGCAGGATCCCCCGGCACAAATCGATTTTACAACCGCTGGCAGTCAACAGATCCAGCCCGATTAGGCATGGGTCGCACACCTCTGCCACCCAAACTTCTATTTCCCTCTTTACCGACCCTAACTTGAGGGTTACAATACCACGCCCTATGATGGGGGCCGTTACCCCGGTAGCCAGCTGCAAACTATGATTTTCCAGACTCTGGATTTTATCCCAGCCATCTGCACTCGAATCAAGGACCACAGGGCTGATGATCGTGGCGCTAGCTCCTGTGTCCGCTATGGCGTCTACCCCCACGCTGGCAATTTTGCACCGAATTGTCAAGCTACCTGTACCAATTTGGCCACAATAGATGACCTGTCGCGTCAAGGAGGGCTCTTCGCCATCCCCTACTGCCGAACACGGCCCTGCATGCTCGGCACCTATTCGTTTCCCAGGCCCTGGCGGGGGGGGGGGGTGTCTGGGGTCGTCTAGTCCAATCCGTACAGGGCAGAGCTGATGGTCCCGGCTGCCGGGGTCCATCCCGGCGTGGAGCTCGGCACTCCCATGCACGGTGACCCACCCGGTTACAATTATAGCACCTCACCTGGTAAGGTGCTTGCCTCCGGAATTCCAAATTGCCCCACCTATAGGTCCGAATTGGGGCATTTGTCCGTGGCCTACCGTGTGCCACCGCTGGAGCCGCCTGCAATGGTCCAGATCCCGCTAGGTGCTGGTCCAGCAGCCTTCGGACCATGTCCTCCAGGTCCGGGCCCCTTTCGGGGGCGGACCCTCTCAGGGGCCCGCCACCAGTCACGGGCCCTACCTGTCTCACCGCCACTGCGTGGCACTCGCTCCCCCGTGCGAGGGGCCGCACTGCCTCCCAACGGGCCACAGCATCGGCCGCCTGGCTCAGGGTCTGCGGGCGCCACATGGCGAGCTGTTGCCGAAGCTCGGGGTCTGGAAAGGCCTGGATAAAATGGTCCAGCGCCAAGCTCTCGGGAGGTCACGGCCATGTCCGCGTGTGCTATCCCCACTGCGCGGCGAATGTCATACACTAGCTCCCCGATGGTCTCCTGGGGCTTTCTTTTTCACACTGCGAGCTGAGCTTCAACAAGCTCGCTCTGCTGTTCCACTCCAAAACGATTAATTAGGGCTGCACGAAGGTCTGGCAAGGTGATAGCATCCGGTGGTAAAGCCATCAGGACCTCCGCTGCCATGCCGCGCAGGGCTGCCACGAGGTGTACCCCACCTTTGTCGGGGTTCCAACCGTTACCCCTGCATATGTGGTCGAATTGCGCCAGATATGCCCTCAAATCGCTCTTGCCGTCATACGGCGTGAGCGGAACCTTATGGCCGCCTGATGGTCGGGCCCCGTGTGCTGCTTCCTGCGGGGTTAATGTGGGGCCGAACCGTTCGGGACCCCATTGTACACTACCTCCTGGGGGCTCGCGTGCATCCCCCGTCCCTCTAAAGACTACTCCGGTCAGTGTCGACGCCTGGGCCGCCTCTTCGCAACCCGCTACCCACTCCATACTCGCATACCCCGGCTCACAAACACCTTTCGCACACCCCATCATCGGACACCCATGCGCACACTCTTTCTCCACGCACTCTGTAATGGTCGCATACCTTACCATCGGCCTTTCATGAACGCCCGGGTCTATTCCAACCCACATGCTCGTCGAACCTCCCCTCACACCAAACACATTGCCACCATTATCGCCACTCACCTCGGTGTTTCTTCCTCCTCGCCTCTCCTCCGCCACCTGCAAACTCTTTATTTGGTCAGCAAGCACGTCATCACGATGTGAACACAGACCATGCACATATTCCATCACCTCCTCCTTTATTTTTTTTTTAGTCTCCCTCCGTCTCTTCTTCATTTAACTCATCCCTTCTTCTACTTCCTCTAACTTTTGTTTCACCCCTTCTATCTCCCGGTGCGCCCCCACAATTTCTCCTTCTAAGACCACCCTGGTCGTCTCTATATATGTCCTAACCTCTCGTTCCCTCATCCCCAACATCTCTACCACTTCATCTATCCTTCTTGTCAGCCCCCCATGCACCATCTGACATTATTTCTTCGTCGCTATAAGTTCTTTCTTTATTTCCCTTTGTGCTGCTTTCAGCGCCCCTATCACGTCAGTATTCTTCCCCACTTGCTCCCTCAATTCCTGCTGTCCCACAGTCAGCTTTTCTACCTCCCGAGTCAATTCCTCTAGACCCCATGTAGCCTGGCCATACTCTTCCTCAACTCCATCTCCACGCGCTCCTCACACTGCTTCACCTCGTCGCGTACCAATGCGACCTCCCCGCTCAACCCGTGTCTTATGTCCTCTCCCATCTCTTTTATTTCCTTTTTCGACGCCACCCTCATTTTTTCCAATTGATTAATTTGGGCCTCCATTTTGTTTTCCAACCCATTTTTCACCTCTTCCAATCCCTGGGTGGATTTGTCACCTTGGGCGTCCATTATGTTTTCCAACCCTAATAACCCATCTTTCATCTCCTGGGTGGATTTGGCCCCCATTTCTTTTATTTCTTTGGTGGATTTGTCACTCGCCATTTCTACGGTTGCTCGTAATTGAGTTAGGAGCATGTACAGGTCCGAAACCGCTGGCACCGCGGGCTCGGCTCTCGCCGCCATGTGCGAGGCACCGCCATTTTATTCGCCAGCTACTGCCCCTCATCAATTTCCTCCTCTTCTACCAGCCCTTCCTGTGGGTCCTGGGTCATCAATTCTACCTCTACCTCGTCTTCTACCCCCACCGGCATTCTACCGCCTTGGCTAGCCATGGCACGAATTAAATTTGGATTCTTAAACTAAATTTCGGCCGCTCGTAATTTTGAGAATTCTGGTGTCCAAACATTTTTGTCCGGGGTTCCAAATCCCACTCCCGACACCAATTGTTACGGTTTTCCGCCGCCCTTCTTACCCCTACCAAGGGGGGATTAAGCCCCTTGTTCTTTCTGGGCCTGGCGTAACCAAGACTTGAAACGCCCCTTCCGGGCAAACACATGGTAGGGTTTCGGGACGAAGTCTCACTCGTACCTAAATAACTGCGCCACCACGGAAGTGGGGAACCAAGCCTCGCACGAGCGACGTGCAATTTGAGTACACCGAGCGGATTGCGTACCACGTGGTCCGTGCAGTCACCATTAATATTGGACCCCGATTAGAGCGGTTTCATTCGTACCACACTTAGTGTTACGGGGTCCTCCCCTATCCCCTGGTCTCAGTAAACCTCCGAACCCCGAGAGGGTCCCCGGCAGAAAGATATGTTATCCTTGGTTGAAATTAATCAATAATGAAACCACACCAAGGGTGATGAACAAACAATAATATTGTTACGGGTCGCGGACAAGATGTTACTTTGGGCCGAGCGGATGGTCAACCGCGACCGTTACAGGATCCCCGATTGGCCCGACTCCCCCAACGTTGACCAGATCGCACCACAGATATTCAATTTGGAAACCTCTAAAGCGACCGAAAGAGAAGGAAGAGAGAAGAAGACAGAGTACGGAGGAATAACAGGATTTATTATACACACAAGCAAAAAGAAGGAGCTATCAAAGTTATTTACAAGCAATGGATGGAAGAAGCAGTCACACAGTGAATCGTTAGCTTATACTATTCAATTTACTTAACCCCAGGACAACGATTAGGACAGACGACGTTCACACTTACATGGGGGAAATTGCAGGCAGGAATGGCGGAGGTGGGTTGCTGGAGAGGGAGGCAGGGTCAGGTCCCTGCAACCGGCCGGGCTGGAGGTAGCAGCTCCCACTCTTCGCGTTTTTGGCGGGAAAACCCTCGGTCGCGTCGACGCTGCTGATGCTGTGGACGTCACGCGCTGGCTCAGTCACACCTGCTCCTCTCCTTCTGGTGGAGCCGTCTCCCTCCTCTCAGCGCGTCTCTCCAAAGCTTGTTTCATCTCCAAGTACCTCTCCTTTTTGGTTTGGAGCGTCTCTCAGCTCTCATCTCACAGCTCACAGCTCATCTCACAGCTCATCTCTCCTCTCATCTGGTGAAGCAGTCCCTTCCAGTCGCTTTTATTACTCGGGTCGGAATCAAGCCGCCGGCTGCGAGGGCACGCCTACCGGGTCGCTCACCGCGGTGCTGGTTGGCTGTTAGGGCTGTCCGATTCCCCCTTTGATCATGACGACGTGCCACGCCCGTGAGTTGGCGGCTCCTACCCCCCTCTTCTCCGAGATTAGCACCTGGGCAATGGCGGCTTGCGGGATTGAACACCACTCGCACCGCTTTTGAAAGGAACTTTGGAGAGCGGAGATGATTGGGGAAATTGAAAGGGGCCTACGCTTATTTCGTTTGATACAATGCAGAGTCAATCTAGTGGGAAACACATATTTAGCCTACATAGAATAAGGAAATAAGCTATTTAAAAAGATATATCGTGGCCTGTATGTAAGTTTCATGGAATTAACTAGGGGGACGTCCTTCGACCTTATTTACTCTACGAGGGTCAGTTAAAACACAGCAAACCAGTTCTCACATTCTTTACACTTTCCAAATTCGTTACAATATATTATAAATCACACAAAAAGAGCCATACAACAATGGGGGCAATCAACCCTACAATCAAATCTTAAGATGGTAACCTTATCTATTCCTTTAACCCAAACTCACAGCACTCCCCCAATGTCTCTGTACCCCTCCAAAGCGAAGTCGACTCGCTCCAGCTATCGTGGGATCAATGTCCGATCACAATCAATTGAGGCGTAGATGATCGAAGCAACCCACAGGTCACATGGTCCAACACCGCGCACAATGGCAGCGGAATGGGAAATCTCCCAAAGACGCGCTCCGAAGTACACGTTTGCGGTTCAATCAGTGAGTCTCCGTATAATCCTCAAAAGCCACTTTCTTGCACAGCCGTCCCCGGCAACCCACCGGGGAATAATGCCCGGCCGACGCGACAAAAACCTGTTCACTGCAGGTTGCACGCTTGGCGAAGATGGCGGACGGCTTTCACTCGAACCGGGGCTTTGAGGCAAGGATACTCTGGGACCTCAATGAGGATACCCGACTACACAGGCTCCACCGCACTCCGGCGATATTTCCTATCGCACGAACTTCCTTTCAAGGACGCCAGGTTCACTCGCACGGTACGCTCGACCGCTCGGTCCCGGAGCTTCAACAAAAACGTCTGTTCACGATCTCCTCCCGCCTCTTCTTCCTCGCTCCATCTCTTCCGGTGCCCTATCCGATTTCCGGCATCATTTTTGTCAGGAGCGCTTTTAAACCTTTTAACCACAATAACCCTTACTGAGAACCAACAATAATAACAATAACAACCATAATTAGGGCCGAATCCATAACACTTCCCCCCCTCAAGAAAGAAAGTTTGAACACAGTGAAAACTTTCTTTGTAGGCAAATTCTTGAAACCAACACAAGTAATCAATGTTTCCCAAAAAAAAGCAACAAAACTTCGAACAACTTACAGAGATTTCCAAAGTTACTTCACTCTGGACAAAGCATCAGCAACGACATTGTCCCTGCCATTTACATGTTCAATTTCCAAGTTACCCCTGCAAAGCCAAACTCATCTCATCAACCTCTGATTTTTACTTTTAGTTTCTTTTGAATGAAGGTTAAGGGGGTTGATCAAAAATCCCAAGTCAAGCAAATCGATAGCACTTTTTCTGGGAGGCTGAGTTGAGGGCCAGGTTCCATGGTGGTTGGGTGGTGAGGCCTGGACATATTCACTACATGGATGCCTTTACGAACGTGGAGTTCACGGTTAGTCCGTGTAGGAAAGTTCACTACATGGACGCCTTTAGGAACGTGGAGTTCACGGTTAATCCGTGTAGGAAAGTTCACTACATGGACGCTTTTAGGAACGTGGCGTTCATTGTTAATCCATGTAGGAATCTTGGCTCGGCTGCTCCGCAGCATTCAGTGCTTCAACTCTTTCTAACTTTCCCAACAATCATGGTTGGACCACTTGTCACAGTAGTCACCTGAATGGCGGTCTCCTTCTCGGCTACTGCCCTGATAATCCTTCCTTCGGGAGCTGTCATAACTCTGGAAGCCTCCATAATAATATCGATTGCGGCCACCACCACTACTACTCCGTGGTCCTCCTCTGTAGCCCCCTCGACCCCTAGGAAATGCCTTCCCTACTGTGATGGTCCAACCCTCCAACTCCTTGTTATTCAGATCCATTTCTGCCTCTCTGGCGTCCTTTGAGTTTTCAAACGTGACAAAGCCAAACCCTCTTGACTTTCGTGTCTCCCTGTCTTTTATCAGCAGCACTTCCAAAAGCGGTCCATATTTGCTGAAGGCAGACTCCAGCACATCTTCCTTTGTTTTGAAGTTCAGTCCACCTACAAATAACTTGCTAAATTTGTCGCCAACCCTAACTTGTGTGGTGTTATTTTCCCTACTGGGCTTTTTAACAACTATCGGGTTACCATAGACTTGACCACCGGCCAAATCATTCCCGATAACAACAGATACTCCCTCTACAGGAAGCGTGGCTTGTAAACCGACGGTGACCGGTCCTGACACCAAATCGGACTCCAAATGGATGACATGAAGTGGGGCACTAACACAGCCACCAATCCCCTGAAAACGAACACTATCCCCAGTTGCCGTCTCCTCGGACCATGGCAAGATGCCTTCAAGCATTAAAGATTGATGTGCTCCTGTGTCCCTCAATATCCTAACCGGTCTCCCGTTAGTCGAGGCTCCATCCAGTGACACAAACCCCTCTGAAATAAATGGTTGGTAACCCTTTTGAGGACGATTTCTCACATTGGCCATCGCATTTGGAGTCCCACTGGTCGAACTCCACTCCTGATTTTCCTTTCCCAGAGCATAACAGTTGGACATCAAGTGTCCAGGTTTATGGCAAAAAGTGCAAGTAGGCCCAGAGGAGAACCTCGTGGTCTGCCAAGGCATGGGGGCGGCGGTCTGCCTCGAGCCCCCCGGACGATAGGTCTGTCTTGGACCCGCAGTCTTCTGATTTCCAGAAGTCGGGGTGTCAGAGTGGTCCTCATTTTCATCTCGAGGCCGCCCCCATGGATTTTCATTCTCCACCCCTGATGGACCATAGCTCCCCTGGCTAGGTCTGGGCGAGAAGTTCGGTTTGTGGAACCCCATCCTGTGTGTTAAGGCATAGTCATCTGCCATGGTTGCTGCCTCATACAGCTTTGGTACTTTCCTTTCCTCCAGATGAACTTTAATGTCCTCGTGGACACACTGTTGGAATTCCTCCACCAGGATCAATTGTCGCAATAGTTCGAAGTCTTTCCCCACTCCTTTTGAATCACACCACCTATGGTTTCTTTCATGGTTTCTTTCAATCTGGCAAACTCCACATGGGTCTCACTCTCCCTCCTCCTGGCATTCCGGAATTTTTGTCGGTAAGCTTCCGGGACCAATTCATAGGGTTTGAGAATGTGTTTCTTCAATACCTCATAATCTGCACATTGGTCCAAAGGTAAAGCCGAATAAATATCTTGAGCTTTACCCACCAGAACACTTTGCACTAGTATGGACCAGTACTCCTCAGGCCAGTTTAACAGTCGAGCCACTTTTTCAAAGTGTGGAAAAAACTTGGCTACCTCCTTTTCATTGAAGGGTGGAACCAGCCTCACATGTCTGCCAACATCCCAGGTGTTCTGGCTAGGTGATGAATCCGTCAGCAGGGATGGTACCTGTAGTGGAAATGTATTAAAGTTGAACCCAGGAGTGATGCCCACTTAAACCGCTGAGGGGCGTCTATAAGACCTCGGACGTCCGCGACGCTGAGCCACTCCTGTGACATTTTACTATGACATGTAGTCTGGTATGGTATGCACCCGCGCATATTCTAGGCTTGCTTGCATTGACTAATATTATCGATCATTCCTATATGATGCCAAGATCCTGATATCTATTGCATGATTGTATTTTACAGGATGATACCAAAGATCTGATTGAGATTAAACCTACCTATGGGACAAAGTTGTGGACTTGGTTTATTTTCACAACATTTAATCTCAATCAACATCTATGGAAATGGCGGGACACAAGATGATCCATGTACCGACATTCAGCGCCGACCCACAAGCTGCGGATTCAGGCTCGGAGTTAACTCAATGGCTCAGGTCACTGGAGAACCAGTTCAAAGCCCAGGATACCGTTCCCACTGCTTAAACGAAACTGGACGTGCTGCAGACAGACTTTTTAGCTCTTTCACGAGCCTCGATCTTGTATACAAAAAAAAAAAAAGAAAAAAAAAAGTGGACCACCACGTCTACAGGAGCATTGAACGATGTATGACGTACGATGCCGCTATGGCGGAACTAAAGTGAATTTACATTAAAAAACGGAGCGTGGTCTACACCAGGTATCTGCTCTCATCGCGGCGGCAACAGCCGACCGAGTCGATAGACCGCTTCGCCCAGGAGCTACGACAACTACTTGCTGACAGTACCCAAGAGGTCCGCACTCACGAGCAAGTCCAGGATGATCTTGTCCGAGACACTTTCATCTCTGGGATTGGCTCTCCTGCTCTCAGGCTAAGACTTTTGGAGACAGCTGACCTGACGTTCACGGAGGCTCTACGGGTGGCACACGTCCACACTGAGGCCCGGGAACAATCTACCGCCTATGACCACACACGGGTCGTCACGGGGACTTCTCAACTCGCGCGACTGGAGAGGGCTACCACCGAGGATATGGGAGCGGACTCGACCACGCTAGCGGAGCCCCTGGCCGATCCCGAGGTGGACTCGGATTCCGGCCTGGCGGCAGCCACGGCGGCCAGGCCAAGGCCTGTACGAAATGCTATGTGTTACTTCTGTGGCAATCGACAGCATCCCAGGTCGGCGTGTCCGGCTCGGGAAGGAATATGCCATTTGTGTTCGACTAAAGGACATTTTTCAAAAGTCTGCCGAAAGACCGCGCGGGGCGCACAAATTCGCACGACCTTGAATGGACTTATCGCCGAGCCAACGGACCAAGCACAGAGCAGGGCGCTTCACCCGACTTTGATGAGCGGTCCTCCTCCACGTGGGCCCCTGGCTGCACGCTCGACCTTGGTGAGATACAGCGGGCCGCCAAAACAAATGGCGCGAACACGACCGATCGCGGAGCGACCATCCTTGACTGGATTCTGAATGCCCTCCGAAGGCTACTCATACAAACGACAAGCTCCTGCTTCGACATGGCAAACAATGCACGTGACACGAGCGCCATCTGACGGCAGCTCGTACGAACTACACGCTCTTGCTTCAGCACGTGAAACTGCAGTTGGCTGCGATCCTTCTCGCATGACACGAGCGCCCCCTGACGGCAGCTCGTACGGACTACAAGCTCCTGACGCTCCTGATTTGGCACGACCAACTATGCCTTTGACACGAGTGCCCTCCGGAGGCTGCTCAAATGACCGGAAAACTGCAGCCGGCGTGGGATCCACACGCGAGGCTCGATCTTCTCGCTCGGATGGCTCAATACCTGCCGGATCTTCCGGCCTTGCTCAGGCCATTATTTCACTCATGGTCGAAGGCGTTTTTGCGCGGGCTTTAGTCGACACGGGGTCTACGGATAGTTTTATCGATCATCGACTAGTGCGTAAACATTGATGGCCGGTCCTTGGGACAACACGACGGATCTTATGGCCTCCCAAGGGCTTAGGCTCAGCACAAAAGGGGATTGTCGATTGAAACTTGTGATAAAGGGACGCATGTTTCCAGATGTACATCTTAAGGTCTTACCTGCTTTATGCGCTGACATTCTGTTGGGACACGATTTTCTAAAACGACACGGACGTTTGTAAATGGAATTCGGTGGGACTGACACGCATGCTGTGTGTGCACTCGCGAAAATGGAAATTGAGCCCCTTTTGCTGTTCCCCAACCTGACCACTGACTGCACTCCCGTAGCAGTGAAATCACGACGCTACTCACGAGCAGACGCGCAATTCATTGCGGAAGAAACGGCCCAGCTCTTAAAGGGAGGTATCATAGAACCCAGCCTGTCGCCGTGGCGGGCCCAGGTCCTAGTGGTGCGAAGTGAAGCGCATCGCCGACGCATGGTAATCAATTATTCACAGACGATTAATCGCTTTACACAGCTGGACGCCTACCCCCTACCGGGGATGGACGCGCTAGTACGACAGGTGGCACAGTACTCAGTCTACAGCACTCTCGATCTGCGTAGTGCGTATCATCAGATCCTCATCTCTAGGGCTGATCGCATCTATACTGCCTTTGAATCGGGTCAAAGGTTATACCAGTTCACCCGACTACCTTTTGGGGTGACGAACGGGGTCGCCTGTTTTCAGAGGGCTATGGACGACCTCGTTACTAAGGAGAACTTGACAGATGTCTTTGTATATCTGGACAATCTTACGGTTTGTGGGTATGACCAGGGGCATCATGATGCTAATCTGAAGCACTTCCTCGAGGTCACACAGAGGTATCGCCTAACCATGAATGAGGCTAAGTGTCGTTACTCTCGACGCACGATAGATCCTCTGGGGTACACCGTGACCCATGGCTGTGTCGCTCCAGATAAGGAGCGTCTGCGACCTTTGCTCGATATGGCTCCGCCTAGTGATCATGCTTCGCTGAAGCGTGCTCTCGGGCTGTTCACCCATTATTCTAAGTGGGTGCAAAATTTCTCCGTGAAGCTCCGCCCCCTTGTGGCCTGCGACACGTTCCCCATGAGCCCAGCCACCTTGGCAGCCTTTGGGGGCCTTAAGGCCGACATCGCTGGTGCCGCTGTGGCGACGATCGACGAGAGCGAATCTTTCGTCTTAGAAAGTGATGCCTCGGATCATGCGATAGCGGCGACACTCTCCCAGGGGGGGCACCCTGTGGCTTTCTTTTCGCGGAATCTCACCTCAGCTGAGCAGAGGCATTCGTCTGTCGAAAAGGAAGCGTACGCGATCGTCAAGTCGATTCGGCGATGGCGACCGTACTTACTCGGGCGATGCCTCCAAATCATCACGGACCAACAAAGCATAGCTTTCATGTACGACACCTTACATGCTCAGCGCATTAAGAATGAGAAAATCACTCGCTGGCGTATCGAACTCGCCGACTTCTGCTACACCATCAAATATCACCCGTGGAAGGATAACCTGGTCGCCGACGCCTTATCGAGGCCGGCTACGTGCGCGGGTATCATAACTCTGGAGGGTCTGCGCACTTTGCACGGCACTATGTGTCATCCTGGGGTGACGCGTTTCGCTCATTTTGTGCATAGTGGTAATCTGCCGTACTCGATCGAGGACATCCGCCGGATCTGCCGCGACTGCGCTATATGTGCGGAACTCAAACCGCGTTTTTACAACCCTCCCATGGGGACGCTGGTTAGGGCTACTAGACCGTGGGAGAGACTGGCAATGGATTTCAAAGGGCCGCTGCCGGTGTCGAGTAACTCTCGTTATCTGCTCACTATCGTTGATGAGTACTCGCGATTCCCTTTTGCTTACACGTGCATGGATATGATGGCTGCCACGGTCATACGGTGCCTGCAGAATTTGTTTTCTATGTTTGGGTATCCGGCCTACGTGCATACCGATCGGGGTGCGGTGTTCCTGTCTCAGGAAGTGAGAGGTTACCTGCTCCAAAATAATGTCGCTTCGAGCTACACCACACCGTACAGACCCCAGGCGAATGGGCAGGTCGAACGCTTCAATGGGATTATATGGAGGGCCGTCATGCTAAGCCTCAGGACCCTCGGCCGTGGCCTCGATAAATGGGCTTGCTCGCTACCTGCGGCGCTGAACTCGATCAGGGCTCTACTATGTACGGCCACCAACCAGACTCCTCACGAAAGACTGTTCCACCACCCTAGAAGCTCGGGTAGTATCCGATCTTTACCCAGTTGGCTCGCTGAGCCAGGGCCGGCCTATCTCAAACGTGCGGTTCGCACAAGCAAGTACGACCCCTTAGTGCATAAGGTGCAGGTACTCCAGGCTAATCCCGAGCATGCTCGTGTGATGACGGCAGATGGACGCGAGTCCACTGTCTCCGTACGCCATCTCGCCCCATGTGGGGTCATCGACCCTTATAGGCATATCGACGAACCGATCTATGAGTCTATGGACTCTCCCGAAGCTTCCTCTATGGAACATCTGCCGTCCCTTCCTTCGTCAAATACTCCCCTGCCTGAAGGCTCTGTGGTGCCCCCTTCAACACCTACCTCCAGCGGCTACTCCGAAGCGGGGGACTCCGGGCTTGGGGATGCCGTACCCGGTAGTTTCCGGACACGTGCCGGCCGGGTAATTCGCCACCCTGACCGCTACGGATGGACCGACTGACATGGAATGACATCCCCAATCAATTAATGCTGACGCACGCTTGATTCCTGCCTGGCGGCAGTGTAGTTCTAATGGCGGGGAGAATGTAGTGGAAATGTATTAAAGTTGAACCCAGGAGTGATGCCCACTTAAACCGCTGAGGGGCGTCTATAAGACCTCGGACGTCCGCGACGCTGAGCCACTCCTGTGACATTTTACTATGACATGTAGACTTGTATGGTACGTACCCGCGCATATTCTAGGCTTGCTTGCATTGACTAATATTATCGATCATTCCTATATGATGCCAAGATCCTGATATCTATTGCATGATTGTATTTTACAGGATGATACCAAAGATCTGATTGAGATTAAACCTACCTATGGGACAAAGTTGTGGACTTGGTTTATTTTCACATCAGTACCTCTCCCCGTTCTCTCCTTAACTCCAGCTCCTTGACTTTACTTTCCTGCTGACACGCCAATTCACGGTCTTTTAACTCCCTGTCGGCTTTTCTCTCCTCTGCTTCAAGTTCCCTTGCAGCTCTCCTTTCCTCTGCTTGTTCCTTTTCTCTTCTTTCCTGGAGTTCTCGTTCCACTCTCCTTTCCTCTGCTTGTTTCTCTTCTCTTCTCTCTTCAGCTTTCCTTTCCTCTGCTTTTAATCTTTCCTGGAGTTCTCGTTCCACTCTCCTTTCCTCTGCTTGTTTCTCTTCTCTTCTCTCTTCTGCTTTCATTTCCTCTGCTTTCAACCTTTCCTGGAGTTCTCGTTCCTGTTCTGCTCTTTCCTTTTCTGCTTTCCTTTCCTCTGCTTTTAATCTTTCCTGGAGTTCTCGTTCCTCTCTCCTTTCCTCTGCTTTTAACCTTTCCTGGAGTTCTCGTTCCACTCTCCTTTCCTCTGCTTGTTTCTCTTCTCTTCTCTCTTCTGCTTTCCTTTCCTCTGCTTTTAACCTTTCCTGGAGTTCTCGTTCCTGTTCTGCTCTTCTTTCCTCGCTCTGCAATTGCAACTCCAGTTTCCAGAGCTCCACCTCTTCTGGTTCCTCGGGTAACCAATCCCGGGCTACCTCTTCCCATGTTCCTAATCCCACCATAGATTGTATCACCACTGTCTGCATCTCTGCCTTCCTAATATTAGTTCGGACCTCCAAGCTAAAATGTTTGGCCAATTTCCCGAGGTCCGATTTTACTAACGCTATGAACTGTGCTTCACTCGGGGTCAGTGCAAACTTCTCTGCGTCAATCTCCATGGTGACTATTGTTAACACCTGTTAACCTTCACACAAGAAATGTAAAAAAAAAAAAAAATCTTTTTTTTGGTTTGTTTTTTTTGGAAAAATTTGGTAATGCTGGAATAAGTTCCAAATTTGGGAATTCTGGGAATGTTAGGGAATTCTTTCCCGGACTAAATTTAGGAAATTTTATATCCCGGACGCAGACCCAATTTCGAGCCCACGAATATCAATTGGACGAGCCCCCGATTTCTGTTACGGGGTCCTCCCCTATCCCCTGGTCTCGGTAAACCTCCGAACCCCGAGAGGGTCCTCGGCAGAAAGATATGTTTATATCCTTGGTTGAAATTAATCAATAATGAAACCACACCAAGGGTGATGAACAAACAATAATCTCTATATATAAAGGAGGAGTGTCTGTGTGTGTGTGTGTGTGTGTGTGTGTGTGTGTGTGTGTGTGTGTGTGTGTGTGTGTGTGTGTGTGTGTGTGTGTGTGTGTGTGTGTGTGTGTGTGTATGTGTGTCTGTCTGGATGTCCGCTTATAACTCAAGAACTACACATCGGAGAAAAGTTTTAGACACAGATTCGGAATCAGCATAAAATCCTGGTGGTTATAGGCTACGTTTTATTTTAATATCAATGGTTTTAAAAAACCGCGCCTCCTGCAATTCCATGGTGGTTTGTGGCGGCGCTAGACGTTCGGGGTGTATTGCAATGGTTTGTCGGGTTTTGCTGTGGGTCCAGAATAGCTCCCATTTCCTCATGTTCTTCCACTTTTATTTTGATTCTTCTGTTACAACGCCTTCCTTATGTACCTTATATCCCCCCGACGAGGCCTCTACATAATTTCATGCGGCAAAATTTCGTACATTTTGAGTGAAAGAAGTGAGACAAAGTTGTAGGAGGAAGAAGAGGCGCGGCCTCTGTGGAGGGCCTCGATAGTGAGTGGAAATGGCGGGCAATTGCGTTTGTATCGCAAAGTAAAGGATCTGCATTCATTTCTGAACTTGCATTGGTGGATTGTTATACATCTGCATTATTTTTCATTAAAAAACTTTATGTTGAACTTGAAGGCTCCAAGCACGGACTATATATATAGCCCTCATTGAGGTAAAAATAAAAGTAAAAATCCTGCTATCGCTTGCCAAGCTAGCCGTTCCCCCCCCTCCCCCTCCCCTTTCCTCCTCCCCCTCCCTCCTCCCCCTTCCTCCTCTTCTCCCCTCTCCTCCTCCCCCTCCCTCCTCTTCTCCCCTCCCCCCTCTTCTCCCCTCCCCACCCTCTCCTCCCCACCCTCTCCTCCCCTCCCCCCCGTCCCCTCCCCTCCCCCCCCGTTCCCCTCCCCTGCCCCCCGTTCCCCTCCCCCCCCGTTCCCCTCCCCCCCCCCGTTCCCCTCCCCTCCCCTTCCTCCTCCCCCCCTTCCCCCGCCCGGCAATGCCGGGTACTTCCCATGGCCAGCTGTACGTGGGCTGCTCGAGGGTTGGAAAACCAAGCAATCTTTATGTCTTGGCACCAAGTAAGAAAACCAGAAATGTTGTATACCAAGAGGTTTTGAGAAATTGAAAATTGACAAAACGCCATGTAGGAAATGTACTGTGATATTGCTCTAAAATATACATGTTCTTTTCATCATATATTTGTATTATTCTTATTCAACCCGGGCGAAGCCCCCCCTTCCCCCCTCCCCTCCCCCCTCTTCCTCCCCTCCCCCCTCCCACTCCCCTCCCCCTCCCCCTCCCCCCTCCCCCATCACCTCCCCCCTCCCCCCTCCCCCCTCACCTCCCCCCTCCCCTCCCCTCCTCCCCCCCCTCCCCCTCCCCTCCCCTCCTTCCCCCCTCCCCCTCCCCCCTCCCCTCTCCTCCTCCCCCTCCCTCCTCTTCTCCCCTCCCCCCCTCTTCTCCCCTCCCCCCCTCTTCTCCCCTCTCCCCCCATTCCCCTCTCCTCCCCTCCCCCCCCATTCCCCTCCCCTCCCCTCCCCATCCTCCTCCCCTCCCTTCCCCCGCCCGGCAATGCCGGGTACTTCCCATGGCCAGCTGTACGTGGGCTGCTCGAGGGTTGGAAAACCAAGCAATCTTTATGTCTTGGCACCAAGTAAGAAAACCAGAAATGTTGTATACCAAGAGGTTTTGAGAAATTGAAAATTGACAAAACGTCATGTAGGAAATGTACTGTGATATTGCTCTAAAAGATACATGTTCTTTTCATCATATATTTGTATTATTCTTATTCAACCCGGGCGAAGCCGGGTACCTCAGCTAGTATATTATAAATCACACAAAAAGAGCCATACAACAATGGCGGCAATCAACCCCACAATCAAATCTTAAGATGGTAACCTTATCTATTCCTTTAACCCAAACTCACAGCACTCCCCCAATGTCTCTGTACCCCTCCAAGGTGAAGTCGACTCGCTCCAGCGATCGGGGGATCAATGTCCGATCACAATCAATTGAGGCGTGGACGATTGAAGCAACCCACAGGTCACGTGGTCCAACACCCCGCACAATAGCGGCGGAATGGGAAACCTCCCAAAGACGCGCTCCGACGTACATGTTTGCGGTTCAATCAGTGAGTCTCCGTATAATACTCAAAAGCCACTTTCTTGCACAGCCGTCCCCGGCAACCCACCGGGGAATAATGCCCGGCTGACGCGACAAAAACCTGTTCACTGCAGGTTGCGCATGTGGCGAAGATGGCGGACAGCTTTCACTCAAACCCAGGCTTTGAGGCAAGGATACTCCAGGACCTCAATGAGGATACTCGACTACACAGGCTCCACCGCACTCCGGCGATATCTCCTATCGCACGAACTTCCTTTCAAGGACGCCAGGTTCATTCGCACGGTACACTCGACTGCTCGTTCCCGGAGCTTCAACAAAAATGTCTGTTCACGATCTCCTCCCGCCTCTTCTTCTTCGCTCCACCTCTTCCGGTGCCCATTCCGATTTCCGGCATCATTTTTGTCATGAGCGCTTTTAAACCTTTTAACCACAACAACCCTGACTGAGAGCCAACAATAATAACAATAACAACCATAATTAGGGCTGAATCCGTAACATTAGTCAATGATGGAAATCACAAAAGCGGTAGAATCAAAGGAAGAACACAGGTTTAATTATTATTTACACTTATGTATAAGCCGTAGAAAGCAGACACAGAGCAGAGCTTAGTCAGTCTTATAATAACCCAGTCACGGGCCCGATCACACTCACACAGGGAAATTGCAGGCAGAATGGTGTCCACACGCTGCCTTGGTCATGCAGGAACGGCGGCCCAGCATGCTCTCCACAGTCCCAGCACGTCCCGCAAAGATGGCAAGCAGGCGGTGGAAAAGGGTCCTCACAGTGCGTCTCCCGAACAAAAGGCAGCAGATGAGGCAGGAAGGAAATGTAAGTGTCTCTCAGCGTTGCTGAGCGGTTCCACAGCACGTTTAGTAACCAGCACGCTATCACTCGCGTAACCTAATGCAACAGAGGCTCGGCCTTAAGCTCAACCGAGTGCCACTTTAATACGAGTACGTATCTTGGTTCATGCGCGTCTCTCTCCGATCTCGTAACTCTCAAACTCCACTGCTGATCGTGCTCCTTCAACTCCAGCTGCTCGATGCTCTCCAAATGCCAACTGTTCGAACTCCTCTGCTCAACGCTCAACTGCTCAATGCTCGTGGGGGCTTCGTGCGACAGGTTATATTTGCCATGCCCTGAGCCTTCTCAAACGTTCCATCTACGCCCTGTGACGCATTGCCGCAGCCACTCCCTTTGAGCCCTAATTGGCGGCTTGCGCTTACCGTCAGCTTCTTTGCCGTCCTCATTCGGTCCCGACCCGACCTGCTAGGCCTGCCTCGTGTTAATTCGCGCCAAAAAGCCAAAGGCAGCACAAAGAGGCATAAGGCGGCATAAAGCAATGGAAGTATGAAAAGGACCTACTCTCATTATTCTACTCAGCACAAAACTAACACAGGAAAAGGACTATTCTCACACATACTAAGAGATAACTGCACTATCGCGAGGCTACGTGTTGTAATGTGACTAACTATGAGGGGGAAATTTAACCCTTATTGTACAAAACTCAAAACCGCAACAATATATATATATTGTAATTCGGTTAGTTGTGGGCGTGATTCTGTTAGGTAGCTACTCAATGCAATAGGTTGGATATATTTAGTGTTTTAAAACTGTCGCACCCACGGGTTAGAGTAAATGTTAGAGGGAACCACATCCATAAGTCACATGTAAAAGTAAAAGTAAATTTTCCAGATCATTCTCAAAACCGGTCGTTCCAATTTTGTTAGGTTCGACTCGGGGACAAGTCTGTCGAGGGAGAGGGGTAGTGTTGCGGTTTTGAGTTTTCTACAATAAAGGTTTTTTCCCCTCATATTTTCCCCTCAACAAATTTCTCCCTCATAGTTAGTCACATTACAACACGTAGCCTCGCGGGCAGTTATCTCTTAGTATTTGTGAGCATAGTCCTTTTCCTGTGTTAGTTTTGCATTGAGTAGAATAATGAGAGTATGTCCTTTTCATTATTTCATTGCCTCCATTGCCTTACGCCTCCTTGTGCTGCCTTTGGCTTTTTGGCGTGAATTAACACGAGGCAGGCCCAGCGGGTCGGGTCGGGACTGAATGAGGACGGCGAAGAAGCTGACGGTAAGCGCGAGCCGCCAATCAGGGCTCAGAGGGTGTGGCTGCAGCACTGCGTCACGGGGTACGCTCGGCTCCTCCTGGGAGCGTTGGAATGCTCGAGAAGGCTCAGGGCATGGCAAATATAACCCATCGCGCAAAGCCCCCAGGAGGAGTTGAAGGAGCGCAGGCAGAAGAGTACGAGTCGTCGAGCAGAGCAGCATGAGGACTCTTGAGGAGCTGATATTTGGAGAGCATCGAGCAGCTGAAGTTGAAGGAGCGCGGTCAGCAGTGGAGTTTGAGAGTTACGAGATCGGAGAGAGACGCGCATGAACCAAGATACGTGCTCGTATTAAAGTGGCACTCGGTTGAGCTTAAGGCCGAGCCTATATTGCATTGGGTTACGCGAGTGATAGCGCGCTGGTTACTAAACACTCTGTTGAACCGCCCAGCCGCGCTGAGAGATGCGTACATTTCTTTCCTGCCTCATCTGCTGCCTTTTGTTCGGGAAACATGCTGCGAGGACCCTTTTCCACCGCCTATTGGCCATCTTCGCGGGATGTGCTGGGACCGAGGAGAGCACGCCGGGCCGCCGTTCCTGGACGACCAAGGCAGCGCATGGACACCATTCTGCCTGCAATTTCCCTGTGTGAGTGCGATCAGGCCCGTGTCTGGGGTTTATAATAAGATTGATTAAGTTCTGCTCTGTGTCTGCTTTCTACCGACTTGTACATTGTGTAAATAATAATAATTAAATCCTGTTATTTCTTTATTCGACCACCTCGTGTTTTCCCTCATTGACTAAGCATGGTACGAATAGAACCACTCTAATCGGGGTCCAATATTAACGGTGACTGCACGGACCACATGGTACGCAATCTGCTCGGTGTACTCAAATTACACGTGGCTCGTGTGAGGTTTGGTTCCCCGCTTCCGTGGCGGCGCAGGTATTTAGGTACGAGCGAGATTTGGTCCCGAAACCCGACCTTGCGTTTGCCCGGAAGAGGCGTTTCAAGTCTCGGTTACGCCAGGCCCAGAAAGAACAAGGGGCTTAATCCCTCCTTGGTAAGGGTAAGAAGGGCAGCGGAAAACCGTAACAATATATATACAGTCACGTGAAAAAGGAAGTACACCCCATGTAAAGTTTTGACTTTTTCAACATATTTCAACATACCGCTATTTGATCTTTATTTCAGCAATATTGATAGATAAAGGTGATATAATAAAACAAATATCATGAAACATTTACATTTTGTAGTCCATTGTATAATTTAAATAAACATTAATGCAAATTTTGCATGTGGAAAAAGTAAGTACACCCCTACATTTATCACTACTTCAAATACCTAAAATTAGAATCAGGTGCACCAGCTCGTTTGCAAATGATTAGAACATCGTTACAGAGGATCTTGGAGGAACCTGTCTTATTTAAACCTCAGACATTTAGTTTGGTTTGCTCTTTGTTGTTGAAGTTGTTGTTTGCCTCAAAATCTTGTGTCCCAAACCCATCTCTCTCTGTTCCCACCTTTCCCAGTCGAACCCAACTGCTCCTGGACTCTGTGTCCTTCTCTTCTGACAAGGTGGAGGTTTTTTTAAATCAAACCTCGACTCTGATTCTGCAACTGGACCAGATGGCATCAGCCCACGGGTCCTAAAATCCTGCTCTGCCGCTCTATCTCACCCTCTCTCTGTTCTTTTCACCCTCTCTTTTGCTCAAGGTCATCTGCCAGCATCTTGGAAATCAGCAAACATTACCGCTTTACACAAAAAAGGTGAAAAAACAGATCCTTGCAACTACAGACCAATCAGCCTGCTTCCAATTATCAGCAAAGTCATGGAATCCATCATTGCTTCGGATATCAAATCCTTCCTCTTCTCCAATGGCTTGATCTCTGATCATCAATTTGGATTCAGACCAGGTCATTCTACTCTGGACATGTTGCTTCTGCTGTCTCAACAATGGATGGAGGTCCTCAATGCCAAACAGGAAATCAGAGCTGTCTCACTTGACATATCATGTGCCTTCGATACGGTCTGGCACCCAGCTCTGCTCACCAAACTCTCCTCCTATGGTATTCATGGAAATCTCCACTCATGGCTTGCGGACTTCCTCTCTGGTCATAGGCAAAGTGTGGCCCTGAATGGATTTCTCTCATCTCCCCTACATGTTCTGCCTGGAGTTTCCCAGGGTAGTGTTCTGGGCCCTGTGCTATTTCTGGTCTTCATCAATGATCTCTCCGACTCTCTGGAAAATCCTCTCTATCTCTTTGCTGATGACTCCACTATCTGCCGCTCCATTCCTCATCCCTCAGATCGGCAGTCTGCAGCTTCCTCACTCTCTGCAGACCTGGACAAAATCACAGACTGGTCAAACAAGTGGAACATGTCTTTCAATCCTGACAAATCTCACACTCTTACAATGTCTCTCCGAAAGGACCGACTGGAAAACCCTCCCATCTTCTTTCTCAACAATCCTCTCCAAGAAGTTCTGTCGCTCAAGCTTTTGGGTCTCACTATCTGCCATGATCTTTCTTGGGAAAACCACATTTCCAAGCTGACCTCCAAAGCCAGTCACCGACTGGGCATCCTCCGTCGTGCGAAGTCCTTCCTTGGCACACCTGAGCTCCTCACCACATACAAGGCTTTCATCCGCAGCTCAATGGAATACTGTTCCCCCCCCCCCCCCCCCCTCTGGGCTGGTGCTCCTGCCTCACACCTAGCTCGGCTTCATGCTGTTGAGGCCAAAGCTTTCAGAATCATTGGAATCTCCTGCGATGAAGTCAACTCCGAGGGCCTTTCACTCACTCACCGCAGGCAGGTTGGTGGTCTTTCTGTCTTCTACCGACTCCTCTCCGGCCTTGCTCCCCCAGCTCTCTCTGTGCTCTGTCCCCCCAATATTCCTTCAGGTCGCACAAGATCTGCCTGCAACCCTTTTATGGTTAAACTGCCAAAATCTAGGCTCTCTTCTCACCTTCACTCTTTCATTCCCCTTTTCTCCCGCCTCTGGAACAAACTCCCCCACTCCCTTCAATCCCACTCCTCCCTCCAGGTCTTTAAAACAGCTGTTCACCACCATCTCTTATCTTCCCCAATCCAAAACCTTGATCTTTTCTACCCCCGGTAATTCACCCCAGAGTCCTTGCAGTGTTCATACGTTTTATACCTCTCCCACCTCCCCCAAGTCCTCCCGATGTCCCTGCTCTCAAATGTTGTGTTTGTGTCCTTCACCCTCTCTCCCCATCTTGTCTGCCGCTCCCCTTGTTTTTGTGTTTTGTGTATCGGTTTGACTTTTTGTGTGATTAATGTTAGCTCTTTCACGAGCCTCGATCTTGTATACAAAAAAAAAAAAAAAATGTGCGGCGTCACCACGCCTCGATCAAAAGAGCTCTCTGAGGCCTTCAGAAAGAAGGTTATATATGCCTACGAGTCTGGGAAGGGATTTAAAAAGATCTCCAAACAATTTGAAATCAATCATTCGACTGTCCGGAAGATCATCTACAAGTGGAGAAGATTCCAAACAACTGCCAACTTGTTCAGGCCAGGCCGCCCCAGCAAGTTCAGCCCGAGAGCAGACCGCACGATACTGAAAGAAGTCTCTAAGAACCCCAGAATGTCATGACCGGACCTACAGGTAGCTCTTGCCACTGTTGATGTCAAAGTGCACGAGTCTTCCATGAGAAAGAGGCTGCACAAATTTGATCTACATGGGAGGTGTGCCAGGAGGAAACCTTTGCTGTCCAGAAAGAACATCAGGGCAAGACTAAAGTTTGACAATGAACACCTAGGCAAAGACCAGCACTTCTGGAACAATGTGCTCTGGACAGATGAGTCAAAGGCAGAGATATTTGGCCACAGTACCAGAAGACATGTTTGGTGAAAACTAAAGTCAGCATTTGACCACAAGAACCTGATACCAACTGTAAAGCATGGTGATGGAAATATTATGGTTTGGGGCAGCTCCGAAAACTTTAGTGATTGTTGTTGAAATGTGATTGTTGTTGGAGATCAGAACACGGCAGATGAGGAGCAGAGCGCACGAGATCGCACGAGAACGCAGAAGGCAGACGAGAACGCGAGTGGAGTGGCAAAGCGAATTGAATTGCCGTTGTACACGAACTTGCCCCGTGCCCTGTTCCCCGTGCTCTGCCGCTGTATTAATCGCGCGCTGGAAAGGACGCACGATTTCCTCCTGCCTGCCTTCGCCTGGATATGTGCTGTGAACATCTGAGGGCGCATGTGTTTGTTTGGCGGATGTGTTAGTTTGGCGGATGTCTTAGTTTGGCGCATGTGATTGTTTGGCAGATGTGTTAGTTTGTCAGATGTATTAGTTTGGCGTATGTCTTTGTTTGGAGGATGTGTTAGTTTGGCGGATGTCTTAATTTGATGCATGTGTTTGTTTGGCAGATGTGTTAGTTTGGTGGATGTCTTAGTTTGGCGCATGTGTTTGTTTGGCGGATGTGTTAGTTTGGCTGACGTGTTCGTTTGGCGCATGTGTTTGTTTGATGGATGTGTTAGTTTGGCGCATGTGTTTGTTTGGCGGATGTCTTAGTTTTGCGGATGTCTTAGTTTGGCGCATGTGTTTTTTTGGCGGATGTGTTTGTTTGGCGGATGTCTTAGTTTGGCAGATGTCTTAGTTTGGCGCATGTTTGTTTGGCGGATGTGTTAGTTTGGCGGATGTCTTAGTTTGGCGCATGTGTTTGTTTGGCGGATGTGTTAGTTTGGCGGATGTCTTAGTTTGGCGCATGTGTTTGTTTGGCGGATGTGTTAGTTTGGCGGATGTCTTAGTTTGGCGCATGTGTTTGTTTGGCAGATGTGTTAGTTTGGCGGATGTCTTCGTTTGGCGCATGTGTTTGTTTGGCAGATGTGTTAGTTTGGCGGATGTCTTAGTTTGGTGCATTTGTTTGCTTGGTGGATGTGTTAGTTTGGCGGATGTCTTAGTTTGGCGCATGTGTTTGTTTGGTGGATGTGTGAGTTTGGCGGATGTCTTAATTTGGCGCATGTGTTTGTTTGGCGGATGTGTTAGTATGGCGGATGTGTTAGTTTGGCGGATGTCTTAGTTTGGTGCATTTGATTGCTTGGTGGATGTGTTAGTTTGGCGGATGTCTTAGTTTGGCGCATGCGTTTGTTTGGTGGATGTGTGAGTTTGGCGGATGTCTTAATTTGGCGCATGTGTTTGTTTGGCGGATGTGTTAGTATGGCGGATGTGTTAGTATGGCGGATATCTTAGTTTGGCGCATGTTTTTGTTTTGCCGGATGTGTTAGTTTGGCCGATCTCTTCGTTTGGTGCATGTGTTTGTTTGGCAGATGTGTTAGTTTGGCGGATGTCTGAGTTTGGCGCATGTGTTTGTTTGGCGGATGTGTTAGTTTGGCGGATGTCTTAGATTGGCGCATGTGATTGTTTGGCAGATGAGTTAGTTTGTCGGGGTCTTAGTTTGGTGGATGTCTTCTTTGGCGGATGTCTTAGTTTTGCGCATGTGTTTGTTTGGCGGATGTCTTAGTTTGGCGCATGTGTTTGTTTGGCGGATGTCTTTGTTTGGCCGATGTCTTAGTTTGGCGCATGTGTTTGTTTGACGGATGTGTTTGTTTGGCGGATGTCTTAGTTTTGCAGATGTCTTAGTTTGGCACATGTGTTTGTTTGGCGGATGTGTTAGTTTGGCGAGTGTCTTAGTTTGGCGCATGTGTTTGTTTGGCGGATGCGTTAGTTTGGCGGATGTCTTAGTTTGGCGCATGTGTTTTTTTGGCAGATTTGTTAGTTTGGCAGGGGTCTTAGTTTGGTGGATCTCTTCGTTTGGCGGATGTCTTAGTTTGGTGCATTTGTTTGTTTGGCGGATGTGTTAGTTTGGCAGATGTCTTAGTTTGGCGCATGTGTTTGTTTGGCGGATGTCTTAGTTTGGTGCATGTGTTTGCTTGGTGGATGTGTTAGTTTGGCAGATGTCTTAGTTTGGCGCATGTGTTTTTTGGCGGATGTTTTAGTATGGCGGATGTCTTAATTTGGCGCATGTGTTTGTTTGGCGGATGTGTTAGTTTGGCGGATGGCTTAGTTTGGCGCATGTGCTTGTTTGGCGGATGTGTTAGTTTGGCGGATGTCTGAGTTTGGCGCATGTGTTTGTTTGGCGGATGTGTTCGTTTGGCTGACGTGTTCGTTTGGCGCATGTGTTTGTTTGGCAGATGTGTTAGTTTGGCGGATGTCTTAGTTTGGTGGATGTCTTCGTTTGGCGGATGTCTTCATTTTGCGCAGGTGTTTGTTTGGCGGATGTCTTAGTTTGGTGGATGTCTTAGTTTGGCGCATGTGTTTGTTTGGCGGATGTGTTTGTTTGGCGGATGTCTTAGTTTGGCAGATGTCTTAGTTTGGCGCATGTGTTTGTTTGGCGGATGTGTTAGTTTGGCGGATGTCTTAGTTTGGCGCATGTGTTTGTTTGGCGGATGTGTTAGTTTGGCGGATGTGTTAGTTTGGCGGATGTCTTAATTTGACGCATGTGTTTGTTTGGTGGATGTCTTAGTTTGGCGCATGTGTTTGTTTGGCAGATGTGTTAGTTTGGCGGATGCCTTAGTTTGGTGCATTTGTTTGCTTGGTGGATGTGTTAGTTTGGCGGAATGTCTTCGTTTGGCGGAATGTGTTTGTTTGGCGGATGTCTTAGTTTTGCGGATGTCTTAGTTTGGCGCATGTGTTTTTTTGGCGGATGTGTTTGTTTGGCGGATGTCTTAGTTTGGCAGATGTCTTAGTTTGGCGCATGTTTGTTTGGCGGATGTGTTAGTTTGGCGGATGTCTTAGTTTGGCGCATGTGTTTGTTTGGCGGATGTGTTAGTTTGGCGGATGTCTTAGTTTGGCGCATGTGTTTGTTTGGCGGATGTGTTAGTTTGGCGGATGTCTTAGTTTGGCGCATGTGTTTGTTTGGCGGATGTGTTAGTTTGGCGGATGTCTTAGTTTGGCGCATGTGTTTGTTTGGCGGATGTGTTAGTTTGGCGAGTGTCTTAGTTTGGCGCATGTGTTTGTTTGGCGGATGCGTTAGTTTGGCGGATGTCTTAGTTTGGCGCATGTGTTTTTTTGGCAGATTTGTTAGTTTGGCAGGGGTCTTAGTTTGGTGGATCTCTTCGTTTGGCGGATGTCTTAGTTTGGTGCATGTGTTTGTTTGGCGGATGTGTTAGTTTGGCGGATGTCTTAGTTTGGCGCATGTGTTTGTTTGGCGGATGTCTTAGTTTGGTGCATGTGTTTGCTTGGTGGATGTGTTAGTTTGGCAGATGTCTTAGTTTGGCGCATGTGTTTTTTGGCGGATGTTTTAGTATGGCGGATGTCTTAATTTGGCGCATGTGTTTGTTTGGCGGATGTGTTAGTTTGGCGGATGGCTTAGTTTGGCGCATGTGCTTGTTTGGCGGATGTGTTAGTTTGGCGGATGTCTGAGTTTGGCGCATGTGTTTGTTTGGCGGATGTGTTCGTTTGGCTGACGTGTTCGTTTGGCGCATGTGTTTGTTTGGCAGATGTGTTAGTTTGGCGGATGTCTTAGTTTGGTGGATGTCTTCGTTTGGCGGATGTCTTCATTTTGCGCAGGTGTTTGTTTGGCGGATGTCTTAGTTTGGTGGATGTCTTAGTTTGGCGCATGTGTTTGTTTGGCGGATGTGTTTGTTTGGCGGATGTCTTAGTTTGGCAGATGTCTTAGTTTGGCGCATGTGTTTGTTTGGCGGATGTGTTAGTTTGGCGGATGTCTTAGTTTGGCGCATGTGTTTGTTTGGCGGATGTGTTAGTTTGGCGGATGTCTTAGTTTGGCGCATGTGTTTGTTTGGCGGATGTGTTAGTTTGGCGGATGTCTTAGTTTGGCGCATGTGTTTGTTTGGCAGATGTGTTAGTTTGGCGGATGTCTTCGTTTGGCGCATGTGTTTGTTTGGCAGATGTGTTAGTTTGGCGGATGTCTTAGTTTGGTGCATTTGTTTGCTTGGTGGATGTGTTAGTTTGGCGGATGTCTTAGTTTGCCGCATGTGTTTGTTTGGTGGATGTGTGAGTTTGGCGGATGTCTTAATTTGGCGCATGTGTTTGTTTGGCGGATGTGTTAGTATGGCGGATGTGTTAGTATGGCGGATATCTTAGTTTGGCGCATGTTTTTGTTTTGGCGGATGTGTTAGTTTGGCCGATCTCTTCGTTTGGTGCATGTGTTTGTTTGGCAGATGTGTTAGTTTGGCGGATGTCTGAGTTTGGCGCATGTGTTTGTTTGGCGGATGTGTTAGTTTGGCGGATGTCTTAGTTTGGCGCATGTGATTGTTTGGCAGATGAGTTAGTGTGTCGGGGGTCTTAGTTTGGTGGATGTCTTCGTTTGGCGGATGTCTTAGTTTTGCGCATGTGTTTGTTTGGCGGATGTCTTAGTTTGGCGCATGTGTTTGTTTGGCGGATGTCTTTGTTTGGCCGATGTCTTAGTTTGGCGCATGTGTTTGTTTGACGGATGTGTTTGTTTGGCGGATGTCTTAGTTTTGCAGATGTCTTAGTTTGGCACATGTGTTTGTTTGGCGGATGTGTTAGTTTGGCGAGTGTCTTAGTTTGGTGCATGTGTTTGTTTGGCGGATGTGTTAGTTTGGCGGATGTCTTAGTTTGGCGCATGTGTTTTTTTGGCAGATTTGTTAGTTTGGCAGGGGTCTTAGTTTGGTGGATCTCTTCGTTTGGCGGATGTCTTAGTTTGGTGCATGTGTTTGTTTGGCGGATGTGTTAGTTTGGCGGATGTCTTAGTTTGGCGCATGTGTTTGTTTGGTGGATGTCTTAGTTTGGTGCATGTGTTTGCTTGGTGGATGTGTTAGTTTGGCAGATGTCTTAGTTTGGCGCATGTGTTTTTTGGCGGATGTTTTAGTATGGCGGATGTCTTAATTTGGCGCATGTGTTTGTTTGGCGGATGTGTTAGTTTGGCGGATGGCTTAGTTTGGCGCATGTGTTTGTTTGGCGGATGTTTTAGTATGGCGGATGTCTTAGTTTGGCGCATGTGTTTGTTTGGCGGATGTGGTAGTATGGCGGATGTCTTCCTTTGGCGCATGTGTTTGTTTGGCGGATGTGTTAGTTTGGGGGATGTCTTAGTTTGGCGCATGTGTTTGTTTGGCGGATGTGTTAGTTTGGCGGATGTCTGAGTTTGGCGCATGTGTTTGTTTGGCGGATGTGTTCGTTTGGCTGACGTGTTCGTTTGGCGCATGTGTTTATTTGGCAGATGTGTTAGTTTGGCGGATGTCTTAGTTTGGTGGATGTCTTCGTTTGGCGGATGTCTTCATTTTGCGCAGGTGTTTGTTTGGCGGATGTCTTAGTTTGGCGGATGTCTTAGTTTGGCGCATGTGTTTGTTTGGCGGATGTGTTTGTTTGGCGGATGTCTTAGTTTGGCAGATGTCTTAGTTTGGCGCATGTGTTTGTTTGGCGGCTGTGTTAGTTTGGCGGATGTCTTAGTTTGGCGCATGTGTTTGTTTGGCGGATGTGTTAGTTTGGCGGATGTGTTAGTTTGGCGGATGTCTTAATTTGACGCATGTGTTTGTTTGGTGGATGTCTTAGTTTGGAGCATATGTTTGTTTGGCAGACGTGTTAGTTTGGCGGATGTCTTAATTTGGTGGATGTCTTAGTTTGGCGCATGTGTTTGTTTGGCAGATGTGTTAGTTTGGCGGATGACTTAGTTTGGTGCATTTGTTTGCTTGGTGGATGTGTTAGTTTGGCGGCATGTCTTCGTTTGGCGCATGTGTTTTTTTGGCGGATGTTTTAGTATGGAGGATGTCTTAGTTTGGCGCATGTGTTTCATTGGTGGATGTGTTAGTTTGGCGGATGTCTTAGTTTGGCGCATGTGTTTGTTTGGCGGATGTGTTAGTATGGCGGATGTCTTAGTTTGGCGCATGTGTTTGTTTGGCAGATGTGTTAGTTTGGCAGAGGTCTTAGTTTGGTGCATGTCTTTGTTTGGCGGATGTGTTAGTTTGGCGGATATCTTAGTTTGGCGCATGTGTTTGTTTGGCAGATGTGTTAGTTTGGCAGATGTCTGAGTTTGGCGCATGTTTGTTTGGCGGATATGTTAGTTTGGCGGATGTCTTAGTTTGGCGCATGTGATTGTTTGGCAAATGTGTTAGTTTGTCGGACGTAATAGTTTGGCGGATGTGTTAGTTTGGCGGATGTGTTAGTTTGGCTGACATGTTCGTTTGGCGCATGTGTTTGTTTGGCAGATTTGTTAGGTTGGCGGGGTCTTAGTTTGGTGGATGTCTTCGTTTGGCGGATGTCTTAGTTTTGTGCATGTGTTTGTTTGGCGAATATCTTAGTTTGGCGCATGTGTTTGTTTGGCGGATGTCTTCGTTTGGCGCATGTGTTTGTTTGGCAGATGTGTAAGTTTGGCGGATGTCTTAGTTTGGAGCATGTGTCTGTTTGGCGGATGTGTTAGTTTGGCGGATGTCTTAGTTTGGTGCATGTGTTTGTTTGGCGGACGTGTTAGTTTGGCGGATGTCTTCGTTTGGCAGATCTGTTTGTTTGGCGGATGTCTTCGTTTGGAGCATGTGTTTGTTTGGCGGATGTGTTAGTTTGGCGGATGTCTTAGTTTGGCACATGTGTTTGTTTGGCGGATGTGTTAGTTTGGTGGATGTCTTAGTTTGGCGCATGTGTTTGTTTGGCGGATGTGTTTGTTTGGCGGATGTGTTAGTGTGGCGGATGTCTTAGTTTGGCGCATGTGTCTGTTTGGCGGATGTGTTAGTTTGGCGAATGTCTTAGTTTGGCGCATGTGTTTGTTTGGCGGATGTCTTAGTTTGGTGCATGTGTTTGCTTGGTGGATGTGTTAGTTTGGCGGATGGCTTAGTTTGGCGCATGTGTTTTTTTGGCGGATGTTTTAGTATTGCGGATGTCTTAGTTTGGCGCATGTGTTTGTTTGGCGGATGTGTTAGTTTGGCGGATGTCTTAGTATGGCGGATGTCTTAGTTTGGCGCATGTGTTTGTTTGGCAGATTTGTTAGGTTGGCGGGGTCTTAGTTTGGTGGATGTCTTCGTTTGGCGGATGTCTTAGTTTTGTGCATGTGTTTGTTTGGCGAATGTCTTAGTTTGGCGCATGTGTTTGTTTGGCGGATGTCTTCGTTTGGCGCATGTGTTTGTTTGGCAGATGTGTAAGTTTGGCGGATGTCTTAGTTTGGAGCATGTGTCTGTTTGGCGGATGTGTTAGTTTGGCGGATGTCTTAGTTTGGTGCATGTGTTTGTTTGGCGGACGTGTTAGTTTGGCGGATGTCTTCGTTTGGCAGATCTGTTTGTTTGGCGGATGTCTTCGTTTGGAGCATGTGTTTGTTTGGCGGATGTGTTAGTTTGGCGGATGTGTTAGTTTGGCGGATGTCTTAGTTTGGCACATGTGTTTGTTTGGCGGATGTGTTAGTTTGGTGGATGTCTTAGTTTGGCGCATGTGTTTGTTTGGCGGATGTGTTTGTTTGGCGGATGTGTTAGTGTGGCGGATGTCTTAGTTTGGCGCATGTGTCTGTTTGGCGGATGTGTTAGTTTGGCGAATGTCTTAGTTTGGCGCATGTGTTTGTTTGGCGGATGTCTTAGTTTGGTGCATGTGTTTGCTTGGTGGATGTGTTAGTTTGGCGGATGGCTTAGTTTGGCGCATGTGTTTTTTTGGCGGATGTTTTAGTATGGCGGATGTCTTAGTTTGGCGCATGTGTTTGTTTGGCGGATGTGTTAGTTTGGCGGATGTCTTAGTTTGGCGCATGTGTTTGTTTGGCGGCTGTGTTAGTGTGGCGGGTGCCTCAGTTTGGCGCATGTGTTTGTTTGGCGGATGTGTTAGTTTGGCGGATGTCTTAGTTTGGCGCATGTGTTTGTTTGGCGAATGTATTAGTTTGGCGGATGTCTGAGTTTGGCGCATGTGTTTGTTTGGCGGATGTGTTAGTTTGGCGGATGTCTTAGTTTGGCGCATGTGATTGTTTGGCAGATGTGTTAGTTTGTCAGAGGTATTAGTTTGGCATATGTGTTTGTTTGAAGGATGTGTTAGTTTGGCGGATGTCTTAGTTTGACGCATGTGTTTGTTTGGCAGATGTGTTAGTTTGGCGGATGTCTTAGTTTGGCGCATGTGTTTGTTTGGCGGATGTGTTAGTTTGGCTGACGTGTTCGTTTGGCGCATGTGTTTGTTTGGCGGATGTCTTAGTTTGGCGCATGTGTTTGTTTGGCGGATGTCTTAGTTTGGCGCATGTGTTTGTTTGGCGGCTGTGTTAGTGTGGCGGGTGCCTCAGTTTGGCACATGTGTTTGTTTGGCGGATGTGTTAGTTTGGCGGATGTCTTAGTTTGGCGCATGTGTTTGTTTGGCGGATGTGTTAGTTTGGCGGATGTCTTAGTTTGGCGCATGTGTTTGTTTGGCAGATGTGTTAGTTTGGCGGATGTCTTCGTTTGGCGCATGTGTTTGTTTGGCAGATGTGTTAGTTTGGCGGATGTCTTAGTTTGGTGCATTTGTTTGCTTGGTGGATGTGTTAGTTTGGCGGATGTCTTAATTTGGCGCATGTGTTTGTTTGGCGGATGTGTTAGTATGGCGGATGTGTTAGTTTGGCGGGTGTGTTAGTTTGGCGGGTGTGTTAGTTTGGTGCATTTGATTGCTTGGTGGATGTGTTAGTTTGGCGGATGTCTTAGTTTGGCGCATGCGTTTGTTTGGTGGATGTGTGAGTTTGGCGGATGTCTTAATTTGGCGCATGTGTTTGTTTGGCGGATGTGTTAGTATGGCGGATGTGTTAGTATGGCGGATATCTTAGTTTGGCGCATGTTTTTGTTTTGGCGGATGTGTTAGTTTGGCCGATCTCTTCGTTTGGTGCATGTGTTTGTTTGGCAGATGTGTTAGTTTGGCGGATGTCTGAGTTTGGCGCATGTGTTTGTTTGGCGGATGTGTTAGTTTGGCGGATGTCTTAGTTTGGCGCATGTGATTGTTTGGCAGATGAGTTAGTTTGTCGGGGGTCTTAGTTTGGTGGATGTCTTCGTTTGGCGGATGTCTTAGTTTTGCGCATGTGTTTGTTTGGCGGATGTCTTAGTTTGGCGCATGTGTTTGTTTGGCGGATGTCTTTGTTTGGCCGATGTCTTAGTTTGGCGCATGTGTTTGTTTGACGGATGTGTTTGTTTGGCGGATGTCTTAGTTTTGCAGATGTCTTAGTTTGGCACATGTGTTTGTTTGGCGGATGTGTTAGTTTGGCGAGTGTCTTAGTTTGGCGCATGTGTTTGTTTGGCGGATGTGTTAGTTTGGCGGATGTCTTAGTTTGGCGCATGTGTTTTTTTGGCAGATTTCTTAGTTTGGCAGGGGTCTTAGTTTGGTGGATCTCTTCGTTTGGCGGATGTCTTAGTTTGGTGCATGTGTTTGTTTGGCGGATGTGTTAGTTTGGCGGATGTCTTAGTTTGGCGCATGTGTTTGTTTGGTGGATGTCTTAGTTTGGTGCATGTGTTTGCTTGGTGGATGTGTTAGTTTGGCAGATGTCTTAGTTTGGCGCATGTGTTTTTTGGCGGATGTTTTAGTATGGCGGATGTCTTAATTTGGCGCATGTGTTTGTTTGGCGGATGTGTTAGTTTGGCGGATGGCTTAGTTTGGCGCATGTGTTTGTTTGGCGGATGTTTTAGTATGGCGGATGTCTTAGTTTGGCGCATGTGTTTGTTTGGCGGATGTGGTAGTATGGCGGATGTCTTCCTTTGGCGCATGTGTTTGTTTGGCGGATGTGTTAGTTTGGGGGATGTCTTAGTTTGGCGCATGTGTTTGTTTGGCGGATGTGTTAGTTTGGCGGATGTCTGAGTTTGGCGCATGTGTTTGTTTGGCGGATGTGTTCGTTTGGCTGACGCGTTCGTTTGGCGCATGTGTTTATTTGGCAGATGTGTTAGTTTGGCGGATGTCTTAGTTTGGTGGATGTCTTCGTTTGGCGGATGTCTTCATTTTGCGCAGGTGTTTGTTTGGCGGATGTCTTAGTTTGGCGGATGTCTTAGTTTGGCGCATGTGTTTGTTTGGCGGATGTGTTTGTTTGGCGGATGTCTTAGTTTGGCAGATGTCTTAGTTTGGCGCATGTGTTTGTTTGGCGGATGTGTTAGTTTGGCGGATGTCTTAGTTTGGCGCATGTGTTTGTTTGGCGGATGTGTTAGTTTGGCGGATGTGTTAGTTTGGCGGATGTCTTAATTTGACGCATGTGTTTGTTTGGTGGATGTCTTAGTTTGGAGCATATGTTTGTTTGGCAGACGTGTTAGTTTGGCGGATGTCTTAATTTGGTGGATGTCTTAGTTTGGCGCATGTGTTTGTTTGGCAGATGTGTTAGTTTGGCGGATGACTTAGTTTGGTGCATTTGTTTGCTTGGTGGATGTGTTAGTTTGGCGGCATGTCTTCGTTTGGCGCATGTGTTTTTTTGGTGGATGTTTTACTATGGAGGATGTCTTAGTTTGGCGCATGTGTTTCATTGGTGGATGTGTTAGTTTGGCGGATGTCTTAGTTTGGCGCATGTGTTTGTTTGGCGGATGTGTTAGTATGGCGGATGTCTTAGTTTGGCGCATGTGTTTGTTTGGCAGATGTGTTAGTTTGGCAGAGGTCTTAGTTTGGTGCATGTCTTTGTTTGGCGGATGTGTTAGTTTGGCGGATATCTTAGTTTGGCGCATGTGTTTGTTTGGCAGATGTGTTAGTTTGGCAGATGTCTGAGTTTGGCGCATGTTTGTTTGGCGGATATGTTAGTTTGGCGGATGTCTTAGTTTGGCGCATGTGATTGTTTGGCAAATGTGTTAGTTTGTCGGACGTAATAGTTTGGCGGATGTGTTAGTTTGGCGGATGTCTTAGTTTGGCGCATGTGTTTGTTTGGCGGATGTGTTAGTTTGGCTGACATGTTCGTTTGGCGCATGTGTTTGTTTGGCAGATTTGTTAGGTTGGCGGGGTCTTAATTTGGTGGATGTCTTCGTTTGGCGGATGTCTTAGTTTTGTGCATGTGTTTGTTTGGCGAATGTCTTAGTTTGGCGCATGTGTTTGTTTGGCGGATGTCTTCGTTTGGCGCATGTGTTTGTTTGGCAGATGTGTAAGTTTGGCGGATGTCTTAGTTTGGAGCATGTGTCTGTTTGGCGGATGTGTTAGTTTGGCGGATGTCTTAGTTTGGTGCATGTGTTTGTTTGGCGGACGTGTTAGTTTGGCGGATGTCTTCGTTTGGCAGATCTGTTTGTTTGGCGGATGTCTTCGTTTGGAGCATGTGTTTGTTTGGCGGATGTGTTAGTTTGGCGGATGTCTTAGTTTGGCACATGTGTTTGTTTGGCGGATGTGTTAGTTTGGTGGATGTCTTAGTTTGGCGCATGTGTTTGTTTGGCGGATGTGTTAGTGTGGCGGATGTCTTAGTTTGGCGCATGTGTCTGTTTGGCGGATGTGTTAGTTTGGCGAATGTCTTAGTTTGGCGCATGTGTTTGTTTGGCGGATGTCTTAGTTTGGTGCATGTGTTTGCTTGGTGGATGTGTTAGTTTGGCGGATGGCTTAGTTTGGCGCATGTGTTTTTTTGGCGGATGTTTTAGTATGGCGGATGTCTTAGTTTGGCGCATGTGTTTGTTTGGCGGATGTGTTAGTTTGGCGGATGTCTTAGTTTGGCGCATGTGTTTGTTTGGCGGCTGTGTTAGTGTGGCGGGTGCCTCAGTTTGGCGCATGTGTTTGTTTGGCGGATGTGTTAGTTTGGCGGATGTCTTAGTTTGGCGCATGTGTTTGTTTGGCGGATGTGTTAGTTTGGCGGATGTCTTAGTTTGGCGCATGTGATTGTTTGGCAGATGTGTTAGTTTGTCAGAGGTATTAGTTTGGCATATGTGTTTGTTTGAAGGATGTGTTAGTTTGGCGGATGTCTTAGTTTGACGCATGTGTTTGTTTGGCAGATGTGTTAGTTTGGCGGATGTCTTAGTTTGGCGCATGTGTTTGTTTGGCGGATGTGTTAGTTTGGCTGACGTGTTCGTTTGGCGCATGTGTTTGTTTGGCGGATGTCTTAGTTTGGCGCATGTGTTTGTTTGGCGGATGTCTTAGTTTGGCGCATGTGTTTGTTTGGTGGATGTGTAAGTTTGGCGGATGTGTTTGTTTGGCGCATGTGTTTGTTTGGCGGATGTGTTAGTTTGGCGGATGTCTTAGTTTGGCGCATGTGTTTGTTTGGCTGATGTGTTAGTTTGGCGTATGTCTTAGTTTGGCGGATGTCTTCGTTTGGAGCATGTGTTTGTTTGGCGGATGTGTTAGTTTGGTGGATGTCTTAGTTTGGCGCATGTGTTAGTTTGGCGGATGTCTTAGTTTGGCGCATGTGTTTGTTTGGCGCATGTGTTTGTTTGCCGGATGTGTTAGTTTGGCGGATGTCTTAGTTTGGGGCATGTGTTTGTTTGGCAGGTGTGTTAGTTTGGCGGATGTCTTAGTTTGGCGCATGCATTTTTTTGGCGTATGTTTTAGTTTGGTGGATGTCTTAGTTTGGCGCATGTGTTTGTTTGGCGGATGTGTTAGTTTGCCAGATGTCTTAGTTTGGTGCATGTGCTTGTTTGGCGGATGTCTTAGTTTGGTGCATGTGTTTGCATGGTGGATGTGTTAGTTTGGCGGATGTCTTAGTTTGGCGCATGTGTTTTTTTGGCGGATGTTTTAGTTTGGCTGACGTGTTCGTTTGGCGCATGTGTTTGTTTGATGGATGTGTTAGTTTGGCCGATGTCTTAGTTTGGTGGATGTCTTCGTTTGGTGGATGTCTTCGTTTTGCGCATGTGTTTGTTTGGCGGATGTCTTAGTTTGGCGCATGTGTTTGTTTGGCGGATGTCTTAGTTTTGCGGATGTCTTAGTTTGGCGCATGTGTTTGTTTGGCGGATGTGTTTGTTTGGCGGATGTCTTAGTTTGGCAGATGTCTTAGTTTGGCGAATGTGTTTGTTTGGCGGATGTGTTAGTTTGGCGGATGTCTTAGTTTGGCGCATGAGTTTGTTTGGCGGATGTGTTAGTTTGGCGGATGTCTTAGTTTGGCGCATGTGTTTGTTTGGCGGATGTGTTAGTTTGGCGGATGTCTTAGTTTGACGCATGTGTTTGTTTGGTGGATGTCTTAGTTTGGCGCATGTGTTTGTTTGGCAGATGTGTTAGTTTGGCGGATGTCTTAGTTTGGCGGATGTCTTCGTTTGGCGCATGTGTTTGTTTGGCAGATGTGATAGTTTGGCGGATGTCTTAGTTTGGTGCATTTGTTTGCTTGGTGGATGTGGTAGTTTGACGGATGTCTTAGTTTGGCGCATGTGTTTTTTTGGCGGATGTTTTAGTATGGCGGATATCTTAGTTTGGCGCATGTGTTTGTTTGGTGGATGTGTGAGTTGGCGGATGTCTTAGTTTTGTGCATGTGTTTGTTTGGCGGATGTGTTAGTATGGCGGATGTCTTAGTTTAGCGCATGTTTTTGTTTTGGCAGATGTGTTAGTTTGGCCGATCTCTTCGTTTGGTGCATGTGTTTGTTTGGCAGATGTGTTAGTTTGGTGGATGTCTGAGTTTGGCGCATGTGTTTGTTTGGCGGATTTGTTAGTTTGGCGGATGTCTTAGTTTGGCGCATGTGATTGTTTGGCAGATGAGTTAGTTTGTCGGACGTGTTAGTTTGGCGTATGTGTTTGTTTGGAGGATGTGTTAGTTTGGCGGATGTCTTGGTTTGGCGCATGTGTTTGTTTGGCGGATGTGTTAGTTTGGCTGATGTGTTCGTTTGGCGCATGTGTTTGTTTGGCAGATTTGTTAGTTTGGCGGGGGTCTTAGTTTGGTGGATGTCTTCGTTTGGCGGATGTCTTAGTTTTGCGCATGTGTTTGTTTGGCGGATGTCTTAGTTTGGCGCATGTGTTTGTTTGGCGGATGTCTTAGTTTGGCCGATGTCTTAGTTTGGCGCATGTGTTTGTTTGACGGATGTGTTTGTTTGGCGGATGTCTTAGTTTGGCAGATGTCTTAGTTTGGCGCATGTGTTTCTTTGGCGGATGTGTTAGTTTGGCGGATGTCTTAGTTTGGTGGATCTCTTCGTTTGGCGGATGTATTAGTTTGGCGTATGTGTTTTTTTGGCGGATGTGTTAGTTTGGTGGATGTCTTAGTATGGCGCATGTGTTTGTTTGGCGGATGTCTTAGTTTGGTGCATGTGTTTGCTTGGTGGATGTGTTAGTTGGCGGATGTCTTAGTTTGGCGCACGTGTTTTTTGGCGGATGTTTTAGTATGGCGGATGTCTTAATTTGGCGCATGTGTTTGTTTGGTGGATGTGTTAGTTTGGCGGATGGCTTAGTTTGGCGCATGTGTTTGTTTGTCGGATGTGTAAGTATGGCGGATGTCTTAGTTTGGCGCATGTGTTTGTTTGGCGGATGTTTTAGTCTGGCGGATGTCTTAGTTTGGCGCATGTGTTTGTTTGGCGGATGTGTTTGTTTGGCGGATGTGTTAGCTTGGCTGACGTGTTCGTTTGGCGCATGTGTTTGTTTGGCGGATGTGCTAGTTTGGCGGATGTCTGAGTTTGGTGGATGTCTTCGTTTGGTGGATGTCTTCATTTTGCACAGGTGTTTGTTTGGCGGATGTCTTAATTTGGCGCATGTGTTTGTTTGGCGGATGTCTTAGTTTGGCGGATGTCTTCGTTTGGTGGATGTCTTCATTTTGCACAGGTGTTTGTTTGGCGGATGTCTTAATTTGGCGCATGTGTTTGTTTGGCGGATGTGTTTGTTTGGCGGATGTCTTAGTTTGGCAGATGTCTTAGTTTGGCGCATGTGTTTGTTTGGCGGATGTGTTAGTTTGGCGGATGTCTTAGTTTGGCGCATGTGTTGTTTGGCGGATGTGTTAGTTTGGCGGATGTCTTAATTTGGCGCATGTGTTTGTTTGGTGGATGTCTTAGTTTGGCGCATATGTTTGTTTGGCAGATGTGTTAGTTTGGCGGATGTCTTAGTTTGGCGGATGTCTTAGTTTGGCGCATGTGTTTGTTTGGCAGATGTGTTAGTTTGGCGGATGTCTTAGTTTGGCGCATGTGTTTGTTTGGCGGATGTGTTAGTTTGGCAGATGTCTTAGTTTGACGCATGTGTTTGTTTGGTGGATGTCTTAGTTTGGCGCATGTGTTTGTTTGGCAGATGTGTTAGTTTGGCGGATGTCTTAGTTTGGCGCATGTGTTTGTTTGGCGGATGTGTTAGTTTGGCAGATGTCTTAGTTTGACGCATGTGTTTGTTTGGTGGATGTCTTAGTTTGGCGCATGTGTTTGTTTGGCAGATGTGTTAGTTTGGCGGATGTCTTAGTTTGGCGGATGTCTTCGTTTGGCGCATGTGTTTGTTTGGCGGATGTCTTAGTTTGGCAGATGTCTTAGTTTGGCGCATGTGTTTGTTTGGCGGATGTGTTAGTTTGGCGGATGTCTTAGTTTGGCGCATGTGTTTGTTTGGCGGATGTGTTAGTTTGGCGGATGTCTTAATTTGGCGCATGTGTTTGTTTGGTGGATGTCTTAGTTTGGCGCATATGTTTGTTTGGCAGATGTGTTAGTTTGGCGGATGTCTTAGTTTGGCGGATGTCTTAGTTTGGCGCATGTGTTTGTTTGGCAGATGTGTTAGTTTGGCAGATGTCTTAGTTTGGTGCATTTGTTTGCTTGGTGGATGTGTTAGTTTGGCGGAATGTCTTCGTTTGGCACATGTGTTTTTTTGGCGGATGTTTTAGTATGGCGGATGTCTTAGTTTGGCGCATGTGTTTGTTTGGCAGATGTGTTAGTTTGGCGGATGTCTTAGTTTCTCTCTTCATCCATCTCACTCTCCGTATCACTCTCATCACACATACACTCCGACGTGCATTCTCGCTCGCACTCGGTTTTACTCCCACACTTTGTAACACACTCACTCTTTGACGCACACTTTTTCCTCACACACGTGCCATTGCCATCCACACAGCGCACCACGGACCTTTTACGAGTGCCCGGGTTACGCCTCGATCCCAAGCGCGCGAAAATTCTTTTTGCGGCAAACACCTTCCCGCAAAACCTCTTAGCGCCATACACAGCCCGACTCACCTTCGGGGTTCTTCTTCCTTGCTCGAACACCTGCAAACTTTCATTTGGGTTATTAAGCACAGCATCATGATGTGAGCACGGACTTTGCACATTTCCATCTTTTCCTCCCACTGTTGCTCGACCAAGTCCGTCTCTCCATTCCCAATTTCCACTATTTCCTTACTTTTAATTGCTTTTTCCTCGACGGCCGCCTGTTCTAATAAAATAAAATTCTCTACTTCGGTGGTCGCCGGCTTTTCCATACCCCGGGTCGCGATCTCTATACCCGTCATTTTAACCGCGCTCTGCTCCGCCTCGCTCAACCCGCGCTTCTCAAACTGCGTTACCTCATCACGTACCCTCGCGACCTCTTCGCCCACTCTGCAGTCTCTCTCCCTCTCCACCTGCTTTATCTCATACCTGGCTTTCCCCCTCGCTAACCCCTCATTAATTTCTTTGGCTTGGCCAATTATGCCCCCCAATTTGCCCCCTAATCTGCTTCCAAATCCCTCCAATTTGCTTCCTAACTTGTTTCCTACTCCTCCCAATTTGCTGTTTAATCCCTCAAATTTGCTGTCTATCCCTTCAAATTTATTGTCTAATCCCTCAAATCTACTGTCTGACTGCCCCAATTTGCTGTCTAACTTCCCAATTTGGTTACCCAAGTCATTTCTCAATTACTCACCATCGGCCCTTATTTCTGCCTTTGATTTGTCCCCCTCTGCCCTCATGTCTTCACTCGTCTTGACCATAAGGGCCCTTATTTGCATCATAAAGAGGTCCAGATTCACTGGGGATGCGGGCTCAGCTGCCGCGACCATGTGCGCGGCACCATTTTGTGCCCCTCTAACCTCGTGCGAGGCGCCGCCATCTTGTGCACCTGCAACCCCCTCTACCGCAGCCTCATTGCTCTCCTCCTCCCTGTTAGTTTGGCGGATTATTTTGGAGCAGGTAACCTCTCAATTCCTGAGACAGGAACACCGCACCCCAATCTGTATGCACGTAGGCCGGATACCCAAACATAGAAAACAAGTTCTGCAGGCACCGTATGACTGTGGCGGCCGTCATATCTGCACACATGAAAGCAAAAGGGAATCGCGAGTACTCATCAACGATAGTGAGCAGATAACGAGAGTTACTCGACACCGGCAGCGGCCCTTTGAAATCCATCGCCAATCTCTCCCACGGTCTAGTAGCCCTGACCAGCGTCCACATGGGAGGGTTGTAAAAACGCGGTTTGAATTCCGCACATACAGCACAGTCGTGACAGACCCGGCGGACGTCCTCAACTGAGTACGGCAGGTTACCACGACGCACAAAATGAGCGAAACGCGTCACCCCATGATGACACATAGTGTCGTGCAAAGCGCGCAGACCCTCCAAAGATATGAGACCCGCACACGTAGCCGGCCTCGATAAGGCGTCGGTGACCAGGTTATCCATCCCCGGGCGATATTTGATGGTGTAGCAGAAGTCGGCGAGTTCGACACGCCAGTGAGTAATTTTCTCATTCTTAATGCGTTGAGCATGTAAGGTGTCGTACATAAACGCAATGCTCTGTTGGTCCGTGATGATTTGGAAGCACCGTCCGAGCAAGTACGGACGCCAACGCCAAATCGACTCGAAGATCGCGTACGCTTCCTTTTCGACAGACGAATGCCTCCGATCAGCGGAGTTGAGGGTCCGCGAAAAGAAAGCCACAGGGTGCCCCCCCCTGGGAGAGAGTCGCCGCTATCGCATGATCCGAGGCATCACTTTCCAAGACGAAAGATTTGCGCTCGTCGATCGTTACCACAGCGGCGCCAGCAATGTCGGAATTAAGGCCCCGAAAAGCAGCCATGGCGGCAGGGCTCATGGGGAATGCTTCGCAGGCCACAAGTGGATGGAGTTTCGCGGAGAAATTTTGCACCCACTCAGAATAATGGGCAAACAGCCCGAGCGCACGCTTCAACGAAGCTCGATCGCAGGGCGGGGCCATATCGAGCAAGGGTCGCAGACGCTCCTTATCTGGAGCAACAGAGCCATGGGTCACGGTGTACCCCAGAAGATCTATCATGCGCATGGAGTAACGACACTTAGCCTCATTCATGGTTAGGCGATACCTCTGCGCGACCTCGAGGAAGCGCTTCAGATTAGCATCATGATGCCCCTGGTCATGCCCGCAAACCGTAAGATTGTCCAGATATACAAAGACATCTGTCAAGTTCTCCTTAGCAATGAGGTCGTCCATAGCCCTCTGAAAACAGGCGACCCCGTTCGTCACACCAAAAGGTAGTCGGGTGAACTGGTATAACCTTTGACCTGATTCAAAGGCGGTATAGATGCGATCGGCCCCGGAGATGGGGATCTGTTGATACGCACTACACAGATCGAGAGTGCTATAGACTGAGTACTGGGCCACCTGTCGAACCAGTGCGTCCATCCCCGGTAGAGGGTAGGCATCCAGCTGTGTAAATCGATTAATCGTCTACAAATAGTCGATTACCATACGTTTGCAATGCGCTTCACTTCGCACCACTAAGACCTGGGCCCGCCACGGCGACCGGCTCGGTTCTATGATACCTTCCTTTAAGAGCTGGGCCGTTTCCTCCGCAATGAATTGCGCGTCTGCTCGTGAGTAGCGCCGTGATTTTATCGCTACAGGTGTGCAGTCTGTGGTCATGTTGGGGAACAGCGAAAGAGGCTCAATTTACATCCCTGCGAGTGCACACACAGCAAGCGTATCAGTCCCACCAAATTCCATTTCCAAACATCCATGTCGCTTAAGAAAATCATGTCCTAACAAAATATCAGCACATAATGCAGGTAAGACCATGAGATGTACATCTGGAAATATGTGTCCCTTTATCACAAGCTTCAATCGACATTCCCTTTTGTGCTGAGCCTAAGCCCTTGGGAGGCCATAAAGATCCGACGTGTTGTCCCAAGGATCGGCCATCCATGTTTTTGCACCAGTCGATGGTCGATATAACTATCTGTGGACCCCGTATCGATTAAAGCCCGAGCAAAAATGCCTTCGATCATAAGTGGGATAATGGCCTGAGTAAGGCCGGGTGGACCGGCAGGTATTGAGCCATCCGAGCGAGATGATCGCACCTCGCGTGTAGATCCAACGCCGTCTACAGTTCTCCGGCCATTCAAGCAGCCTCCGAAGGGCGCTCGTGTCAAGCGCGTAGTTTCAAAACCGACTGCAGTTTACCGTGCCAAAGCAGGAGCTTGTAGTTCGTACGAGCAGCCAGCGGATGGCGCTCGTATCACGCGAGAAGGGTCGAAGCCAACTGTAGTTTCCCATGCCGAAGCAAGAGCTTGTAGTTCATACGAGCAGCCTTCGGATGGCGCTAGAGTCACGCGGTGAGTCTCAAAGCCATCATGAGACGTTCAGATACCAGCCAAGGACGGTCGCTCTGCGTTAGGTCGTTTTTGCGCCATTTGTTTTGGCAGCCCGATGAATCTCACCAAGGTCGAGCACACTGCCAGGGGCCCACGAGGAGGTGCGCCGCTCATCAAAGCCGGGTGAGGCGCCCCGCTCTGTGCTCGGCCCGTTGGCTCGGCGATAAGCCCATTCAAGGTCGCGCAAGTTCATTTGCCCCGCGCAGCCTTTCGGCAAACTTTTGCAAAATGTCCTTTTGTCGAACACAAATGACATATCGCTTCCCGAGCCGGACACACAGACCTGGGATGTTGTCGATTTCCGCAGAAGTAACACGTAGCGTTTCGTCCAGGCTTTGGTCCTGCCGCTGCGGCTGCTGCCAAGCCGGAATCCGGGTCCTCCTCGGGAGAGGCTAGTGGTTCCGGCAGTGAGGTCGAGTCCGCTCCTGCGTCCTCGGCGGTAGCTCTCTCCGGTCGAGCTTGTTGAGAAGTCCCTGCAATGACACGTGTGTGGTCATAGGCGATAGATTGTTCCCGGGCCTCAGTGTATACGTGTGCCAGCCGTAGAGCTTCCGTGAACGTCAAGTCCGCAGTTTCCAAAAGTCTTTGTCTAATGGTTGAAGAGCTGATGCCAGAGACAAAAGAATCGCAGACAAGGTCATCTTGGACTTGCTCATGAGTGCGTACCTCGGGAGTACTGTCTGCAAGTAGACGTCGCAGCTCTTGGGCGAAATGGTCCAGCATCTCAGTGGGCTGTTGACTCCGCGTTGCGAGCAGATGCCGGGAATAAACCACACTCCCTTTCTTAATGTAAATTCGTTTCAGCTCCGTCACAGCTGCATTGTATGTCGTACACTGTTCGATTCCCCTGTAGACGTTATGCTGTACTTTATTCTGAAGTACGTCTAGTTTCGTTTCATCAGTGACAGCGGCGTCCTGGGCTTTGAACTGATTGTCCAGTGTCTTGAGCCAATGCGTCAGCTCCGAGCCCGAATCCGCTGCTTGTGGGTCGGCGGCAAATATCGGCACCTGGATCATCCTGTGTCCCGCCATGTTCGCCTCTTGTTCTCGAGTGGACGGCGAGATTGATTGTTATTAAGTGTTTTGAAAATCAATCAAGTCCACAACTTTGTCCCATAGGTAGGTTTAATAACAATCAGATATCTGGCATCATCCTGTAGAATACAATCATGCAATATATATCAGGATCGTGGCATCATATAGGAAGGATCGATAATATTAGTCAATGCAAGCAAGCCTAGAATGTCTGCATGTATGTACCATCCGAGTCTACATGTCATAGAGTAAATGTCGCAGGAGTGGCCCGGAGTCGTGGACATCCGAGGTCTTATAGACGCCTCTCAGTGGTTTAAGTGAGCATCACACCTGGGTTCATGTTGATACATTTTCACTACAACCCCCACGAGCATTCAGGAGAGCACGTACACGTTGAGGCATGCTGTTCACGAGATTTGCCAAGGTTTGGACAGGAATCGCTTGCCATGCAGTGACAATAGCCTGCTGCAATTCATGCACAGAGGTCGGCTGCTGGTCCAAGTGGTCGATTTGACGCGTTAATTCTGCCCACATGTTCTCTATCGGATCCATATCAGGCCACTCCATATGCTTTACACCACGGTCAGCAAGAAAGTGTTGGATCATGCGAGCACGATGAGGCCATGCATTGTCATCTTGGAGGACAAAGTTTCCTCGAAAGGCTACACGAGCAAATGGAAGCAATGTTTCTTCCAGAATGGCCCTGTACTTGAACTGGTTCAGGTTTCCATTCAGAACAACTAGGTTAGTTTTGCCCCCTGCATGAAAAGCAGCCCAAACGGTCACCCCACCACCTCCAGCTTGGACTCTTGGCACTATACAATCTTTGTTGTTGGCTTCATGCACTTGTCTGCACACTCGGACATGGCCATCTTGACGATAGACCAGAAATCAAGACTCGTCACTGAAGATCACGTGATTCCAGTGTCCTGGCTGCCATTGACGGTGCTCTCTGGCCCACTGCAATCGGCGCTGGCGATGTTGTCTTGTCAGGCGTGGCTTTCTCAGGGGACGCCTGGCACGATACCCTGCTTGATCCAGTCGTTGGTTGACTAGCCTTATGGATACAGGCACATTTGTCAGTTGCTGCCACTCAGCCCTAAGCCGATTAGCTGACTTGGTATGGCCATTGCGGACTAACAGGTGCAGCTGGCAATCATCCCTCCTTGTGGTTCTGTGGGGACGTCCTGGCCTCGATATTGGAGGAGGGACACCCCTCTGAGCATTTCGTTTCAGGATCTTTGACACCTGACCTTGAGTGATGCCATACTGCCGAGCAGGAGCATGCTGTTTCATGTCGGAATTTCGTAAAGCCACCACTCCATGACAAACCGCATTGTCGAGTTGACGGACCATCTCCAGAGGAAGCGGCAATAACTTTTGTAGATGTGCAGCAATTGTTTTCCATTAATACAGAACGCAACAACCCTTATATACCCGATTGTGAAGCCAATCGTCAAATGTACCTGTCCGTACATTTTGTCACGCCACCTGTGATATAATCCTGTTATTGACTTCTTGCTGCGACAGACAATCAGTGACATGGTTCTTTTAACAAAGAAATCACTGAAGCATCAAAGAAACTCACCAGATTGATATTCTGAGTTCAGAAAGGAAACCTAAGTCAAGAAAAAACAAAATATTCCATATTAAATGCCAAGTCTGTATATATATATACATACATACATTACACATATTATACATACACATGCAGGCATATACACACACACATACACACACATACATACACATACACACAAACACACACATACATACACATACACACAAACACACATGCGAACACATACAAATACACACAAAACCCACCCACACATAAACACACACACACATCTCGTTTTTTCATTTCTGTTCCTTACAATTCTATCCCTCTCTTTCACACACACACACACACACACACACACACACACACACACAAACACACACACACACACACAATTAATTGTACAGTATCGGTTGTTCCTAAACTTAAATAATTTAAAGGATTGTTGTAAATGATGTTAATTTTACAACATCCCATATTCAACTTTATTTAAATTGTAAACCTCAAACATAGTTTCTCCACCTAAAGCAAGAACTTTAACCCGTAAGCAACTGACTAGTTTCCCAACTGCATGGATCATCAGCTGGGCACCGTTCTTCCTCGAGGTTTCGATCCTTTCAGCCCAGGACCTCTCCAAACGGCGGATCCACAACCTCGATCATGGATCCACATCAATTGATGGTAAATCAGTGGATCCACAACCTCAGTTGCGTCCAGGCAGTCAGTCAACCCATCAATGCAACATCACTTATCCCAACTTTACTTGCAATAGGATTTAATGTGTTATCATATATTTATAACTTTCCTTACATACTCGATATGATAATATCATTAAATCATTCACATCTTACCCTGAAACACATCAATCGACCAAACAGCATGACCACACCACCTACCTCTCGATCAAACTCTATTTCGAATGTTCAAACTGTCATATATAACGGTGTTTGGCATGCTGCCGTATCCTAGCAACCACTGATTCCTAGCAACATTAATTTGTAGTATATTTAATTATTATATTGTACTGTATTTACATAAAGATCTCATGAATAATATTATATTGTACTGTACTTGTATTATATTGTACTGTAATATAATATTATATTGTACACTTAGAATGTTCAAATTGTCATTTATAACGGTGTTTGGCATGCTGCCATATCCTAGCAACCACTGATTCTTAGCAAAATTGATTTGTAGTATATTTAATTATCATATTGTACTGTATTTACATAAAGATCTCATGAATAATATTTTTACTATTCGTATTGTATTTCACTAATTCGATTTGGTGTCGTTTTGTGATTTTAAAGAAAACTTGTTTTAATCGACCGACTGTAGCTCCCTGCACTAACAATAACATTCGTCTGACTAGTTGTTGTAATTTATTGACCAGTTACACACACACACACACACACACACACACACACACACACACACACACACACACACACACACACACACACACACACACACAAACAAACAAACAAACAAACAATCAAACACACAAACACACACATCAATGGACTTTACAAATACCACATTGATATTACAGCACTCGGGAGGAAAGATCGAAATACCAGGAGTGAAGATACGTCGAGGAATCTTCCAGGGAGACGACCTTTCACCCCTCCTGTTTTTCCTGGCCCTGGACCCACTGAGCAACGTCATTAATGAGCAAGGACACGGATAGACCCTGGCATCAAATAAGAGAACATCCAAAGAGACAAAAAAGGTGACACATCTACTTTACATGGATGATTTAAAACTCTTTGTACCAAATGATGAAAAATTGCAGAATAACTGAAATTATTTAAACGGTACTCTGATGACAACAAATGGAATTTGGCCTGGATAAGTGTTCCAAGTGCACATTCATTCATAGACCAATAACTACAACGGTACTCAGTAGAGATCAGTTTTCGTTTTGTATCCCAGAGTAGACCAGAAAATCACAATACAGTCACATTTAATCAAAATCATCTGTCAGATATCCTGCTATTTATCGTTTTTGTCTCCATCTCCCAATGGTGAAGAATCACTTAAAAATTAAATAATTCTCATATCCGAATCCGGATCTTCACCAAAATCTAACCATTTCGTCCTTGTCACATACGCTACATCTCTGCCAAATTTCGTCCGAATCCGTAAACATATTTATGAGATATTGTGTTCACAAACAAACGGACAAACGGACAGACAGGGGTGAAAACATAACCTCCATCCACCTTTGGTGGCGGAGATAACAATTGAAAGACACACCTGTCTTGAGGACATTGTTATCTCTTACCTTCCTCATTTACCTGGTGCCTGGTGGTGTGGTTCGGATGTTCTCCTTCCAAGGCCCAACAAGACCCCAATAAGAAAGCATGTCATCTCCGGTGCACGGCAACCAACCTGTTGGCGATTCCACGGTGCATCTCATTGTAACCAATGACAACCACCCTGACGTCACAATGAACTGTGGCCACGCCCCCTACTTTGCACCACTACTAATGTGAGCCACAATAAAATATAATACACCCCTCTCCAAGGCTCTGCAGCTAACTTTACCACCATGGCCTGAGGTATTCCGGCCAAACAGTCTGTGATGTTTCTTCTTAAATTGCAATGCTCTTTGGAGTTACACATTGATCCCAAATCTTCACCCAGCATGGTTCAAAAACAGGAGTTTTTACACAACAAACAGAAACTAACTCTACAATGTCGGCATTAACTCGTCTACTCTTTGTGAAAACCCCGTGTGACCTTTAGGATCCATCAACAGTGAGTCCTAGAAGAGGAGCCATCCGGCTTTATGTTCCTCCAAAGCAGAGTGCACACGCTGATGCATCTAAAAACACCTGGGTGGCGGTTTATAGTTGCAACGAGATTTGAACCCAGTCAAGACAGCTCAAAGGTGAGTGTGCGTACCTGTAATATAAGCGATCCTGCCAGCTCTGAGTTGTTCGGGTTAGGGTCTGAGTTGTGCTAACAACTTTACTTCCTTGAGACCCTTTCATACCCATTTCGACCCTTTTGAGACATGTACACCTTCTTCAACACTTTTCAGACCTATTGACTTTTTAAGACCCTCTGGACAATTTAAGTCCATTTGGACACTTTTGACCCCTTTTTCTCTTTCGTCCTTCGACCCCTTTAGACCCCATTTGGACCTTTGAAGATCATTTATTATTTAAACACTTTAGACCCCTTTATGATCCTAAAAGATCTTTAGACCCCTGAGATAATTCTAAAAAAAAATCCTCCCAAAATCGGGTTTGACGACCTTTTCTGTGCACTATTCATGTCACATCACAAGTTGCGATGATTAATCTAAACGGATTTATCAAAGTCAAACTGATGTTGAAACATGAAACTGAAACTATTGATCTATGGATCATCAAATGGGAAAACAGAATGAAATGCTGGGAAATTGCTCAAATCAAAGCTGTGGGGAATATAAATAGAGGGGGGGGGGGGTCAGAGCTGAAGAAACGATGTGTAGAGGGATAGGTGACTAGAGGTGGTCAGTTGGTATGGAAAGAACTTTGGTGATCTTCCATCAGGCGGTAGGCCCAAAACATGCCTGAACCCCTTAGATTGCCTGAACCCCAGCTGAGCTTTCGTAATGTCACCTTCACTTCCGAGCAGTACTTTAGAGGTACAACGAGCATGGATTGGAAATCTTAGCTGATAGAATGGAACCAGGTTGTCATTGCGACATTTGCTCACTGAATATTTACACTGAATTCACCTTTCTACCAATACACACTCCAAAGGAAATTGCTCATTTCAGGTGAGACATCTACGAACCCCCGTCATTGAGTGGTACCTTTGCTAGTATATATGTGTGTGTATGTATATATATATATATATATATATATATATATATATATATATATATATATATATATATATATATATATATATATATATATATATACACACACACACACACACAGTATATTGTTGCTTCACTTATTGTGTTTTATTGGAGCCTCGAACCCGGAATGTAAAGACTACAGTCCAGGGCCCCATATGTATAGCTAGGGAGTGCGAGGCCATTACCTGTGGCTGCCCCAGACTGCCCGCTAATCCGCTTTCATGTAGCAGCTGCTGCCGCTCAAACGTTAATGGCAACTCTGTGCGCATCTTCGGATCACATCACGTGTCATTTCATGTGAGGACCCGTTGTAAGCTCCTTTCTCGCTCCATCCTGAGCATCCGTGAATTTTGGATAAAATATGACCCGATATTCCCCCGAATTGTGTCCAAGAAACAACGGGTATGTTGCGTTGTCCATTGAACCCGATTCGAGCCGCGAGTGAAACTTCCAAGTTCATTTAGGAGAAATGTTTTGAAACTTTCTCACCAGGATGTGGGACAGACGCCTGATTCCAGGATGTGGGACAGACGCGTGATTCCAGGATGTGGGACAGACGCGTGATTCCAGGATGTGGGACAGATGCGTGATTCCAGGATGTGGGACAGACGCGTGATTCCAGGATGTGGGACAGACGCGTGATTCCAGGATGTGGGACAGACGCGTGATTCCAGGATGTGGGACAGACGCGTGATTCCAGGATGTGGGACAGACGCGTGATTCCAGGATGTGGGACAGACGCGTGATTCCAGGATGTGCCACAGACGCGTGATTCCAGGATGTGGGACAGACGCGTGATTCCAGGATGTGGGAGATGCATGATTCCAGGATGTGGGACAGATGCGTGATTCCAGGATGTGGGAAAGACGCATGATTCCAGGATGTGGGAGACACATGATTCCAGGATGTGGGACAGACGCATGATTCCAGGATGTGGGACAGACGCGTGATTCCAGGATGTGGGACAGACGCGTGATTCCAGGATGTGGGACAGACGCGTGATTCCAGGATGTGGGACAGACGCGTGATTCCAGGATGTGGGACAGACGCGTGATTCCAGAATGTGGGACAGACGCGTGATTCCAGGATGTGGGACAGACGCGTGATTCCAGGATGTGGGACAGACGCGTGATTCCAGGATGTGGGACAGACGCGTGATTCCAGGATGTGGGACAGACGCGTGATTCCAGGATGTGGGACAGACGCGTGATTCCAGGATGTGGGACAGACGCGTGATTCCAGGATGTGGGAGACGCATGATTCCAGGATGTGGGACAGACGCGTGATTCCAGGATGTGGGACAGACGCATGATTCCAGGATGTGGGACAGACGCGTGATTCCAGGATGTGGGACAGACGCGTGATTCCAGGATGTGGGACAGATGCGTGATTCCAGGATGTGGGACAGACGCGTGATTCCAGGATGTGGGACAGACGCGTGATTCCAGAATGTGGGACAGACGCGTGATTCCAGGATGTGGGACAGACGCGTGATTCCAGGATGTGGGACAGACGCGTGATTCCAGAATGTGGGACAGACGCATGATTCCAGGATGTGGGACAGACGCGTGAATCCAGGATGTGGGACAGACGCGTGATTCCAGGATGTGGGACAGACGCGTGATTCCAGGATGTGGGAGACGCATGATTCCAGGATGTGGGACAGACGCGTGATTCCAGGATGTGGGACAGACGCATGATTCCAGGATGTTGGAGACGCACGATTCCAGGATGTGGGACAGATGCGTGATTCCAGGATGTGGGACAGACGCATGATTCCAGGATGTGGGACAGACGCGTGATTCCAGGATGTGGGACAGACGCGTAATTCCAGGATGTGGGACAGACGCGTGATTCCAGGATGTGGGACAGACGCGTGATTCCAGGATGTGGGAGACACATGATTCCAGGATGTGGGACAGACGCGTGATTCCAGGATGTGGGACAGACGCATGATTCCAGGATGTTGGAGATGCATGATTCCAGGATGTGGGACAGATGCGTGATTCCATGATGTGGGACAGACGCGTGATTCCAGGATGTGGGACAGACGCATGATTCCAGGATGTGGGACAGACGCGTGATTCCAGGATGTGGGACAGACGCGTGATTCCAGGATGTGGGACAGACGAGTGATTCCAGGATGTGGGACAGACGCGTGATTCCAGTATGTGGGACAGACGCGTGATTCCAGGATGTGGGACAGACGCGTGATTCCAGGATGTGGGACAGACGCGTGATTCCAGGATGTGGGACAGACGTGTGATTCCAGGATATGGGACAGACGCATGATTCCAGGATGTGGGACAGACGCGTGATTCCAGGATGTGCCACAGACGCATGATTCCAGGATGGTGGACATACGCGTGATTCCAGGATGTGGGACAGACGCATGATTCCAGGATGTGGGAGATGCATGATTCCAGGATGTGGGACAGATGCGTGATTCGAGGATGTGGGACAGACACATGATTCCAGGATGTGGGACAGATGCGTGATTCCAGGATGTGGGACAGACGCATGATTCCAGGATGTGGGACAGACGCATGATTCCAGGATGTGGGAGACGCGTGATTCCAGGATGTGGGACAGACGCGTGATTCCAGGATGGTGGACAGACGCGTGATTCCAGGATGTGGGACAGACGCACGATTCCAGGATGTGGGAGACGCATGATTCCAGGGTGTGGGACAGATACGTGATTCCAGGATGTGGGACAGACGCATGATTCCAGGATGTGGGACAGATGCGTGATTCCAGGATGTGGGACAGACGCGTGATTCCAGGATGTGGGACAGACGCATGATTCCAGGATGTGGGAGACGCATGATTCCAGGGTGTGGGACAGATACGTGATTCCAGGATGTGGGACAGACGCATGATTCCAGGATGTGGGACAGATGCGTGATTCCAGGATGTGGGACAGACGCGTGATTCCAGGATGTGGGACAGACGCATGATTCCTTCGAATCCACCGTCGGCCGTCTCTCCGGTTAAGTGATTCATCGTCGAGGCATTTACTGTGGACACTATAAAAGCTTTTTTTGTTCTTCGTTTACACGAAACGTTCGTTTATTTTGTTTGGGATTTCGGGAATGTACATTAACTCTGCGAAGGGAAGCCGTTTAATGGCGCCTCGCTCAACACCCCAGAGTCGCTCATCAGAGCCCAAACCAAACCTTCCATGGACTCTCGAGTTTGAATGGGTGGGGGTGCAGGTATTTGGGGAGGAGGAAGCACCTGTGAATCCCACCGGGTCGACGGGACTGTATTGGGAAAGTTTGTGTGGATCTTGTGACACATATGTGAGTGCACATGAACACAGCACGTGACCTCGCTCACCTGTGGTCATGATGCACCGATTGAACACATTGCGGTGCTGTGTAACCAGATGATATCAAATGCGTTTCCATGCTTGAATAAAACAGGTAATATTAACTTCGAACCAGACCAGGTGGTATAATGGTTACAGTGTCCGCTCTGACGTGGAGAGGTTGGTACTTTTTCAAAATGGTACCTGCTGTTTCCTTCTCAGCATTTATGAGGAACAAAGCACGGACAAAGAAAGGCCCGACTACTCTTCATGAATAATATCCTGGGATGTTTAACGTCCAGCAACTCATGCCAGCAGATTAGACAGCAGGCTTCACATCAACCGAGGAATGGCACAGTGGGGCATTCCATGCCCGCCAAGCACCAATGTGGCAGTCTCAAAAAGGTAGTAGTCTATTGGCAGTCCCAAAAAGGTAGTAGTCTATTGGCAGTCCCAAAAAGGTAGTAGTCTATTGGCAGTCCCAAAAAGGTAGTAGTCTATTGGCAGTCCAAAAAAGGTAGTAGTCTATTGAAAGTCTCAAAAAGGTAGTAGTCTATTGGCAGTCCCAAAAAGGTAGTAGTCTATTGGCAGTCCCAAAAAGGTAGTAGTCTATTGGCAGTCCCAAAAAGGTAGTAGTCTATTGAAAGTCTCAAAAAGGTATTAGTCTATTGGCAGTCTCAAAAAGGTAGTAGTCTATTGGCAGTCCCAAAAAGGTAGTAGTCTATTGGCAGTCCCAAAAAGGTAGTAGTCTATTGGCAGTCCCAAAAAGGTAGTAGTCTATTGACAGTCTCAAAAAGGTAGTCTATTGACATTCTCAAAGTAGTAGTCTATTGAGTAGTAGTCTATTGACAAGTAGTATTCTATTGAGTAGTACTCTATTGTCTCAAAGTAGATGTCTATTGACAGTCTCAAAAAGGTAGTAGTCTATTGGCAGTCTCGAAAAGGTAGTAGTCTATTGACAGTCTCAAAAAGGTAGTAGTCTATTGGCAGTCTCGAAAAGGTAATAGTCTATTGGCAGTCTCGAAAAGGTAGTAGTCTATTGACAGTCTCAAAAAGGTAGTAGTCTATTGACATTCTCAAAGTAGTAGTCTATTGAGTAGTAGTCTATTGACAAGTAGTAGTCTATTGAGTAGTACTCTATTGTCTCAAAGTAGATGTCTATTGACAGTCTCAAAAAGGTAGTAGTCTATTGGCAGTCTCGAAAAGGTAGTAGTCTATTGACAGTCTCAAAATGGTAGTCCATTGACATTCTCAAAGTAGTATTCTATTTACGAGTACTAGTCAATTGAGTAGTAGTCTATTGTCTCAAAGCAGTTGTCTATTGACAGTCTCAAAAAGGTAGTCGTCTATTTGCAGTCTCAAAAAGGTAGTAGTCTATTGGCAGTCTCGAAAAGGTAGTAGTCTATTGGCAGTCTCAAAAAGGTAGTAGTCTATTGGCAGTCTCAAAAAGGTAGTAGTCTATTGGCAGTCTCAAAAAGGTAGTAGTCTATTGACAGTTTCAAAAAGGTAGTAGTCTATTGGAAGTCTCAAAAAGGTAGTAGTCTATTGGCAGTCTCAAAAAGGTAGTAGTCTATTGACAGTCTCAAAAAGGTAGTAGTCTATTGACAGTTTCAAAAAGGTAGTAGTCTATTGGAAGTCTCAAAAAGGTAGTAGTCTATTGGCAGTCTCAAAAAGGTAGTAGTCTATTGGCAGTCTCAAAAAGGTAGTAGTCTATTGGCAGTCTCAAAAAGGTAGTAGTCTATTGGCAGTCTCAAAAAGGTAGTAGTCTATTGACAGTCTCAAAAAGGTAGTAGTCTATTGACAGTCTCAAAAAGGTAGTAGTCTATTGGCAGTCTCAAAAAGGTAGTAGTCTATTGGCAGTCTCAAAAAGGTAGTAGTCTATTGGCAGTCTCAAAAAGGTAATAGTCTATTGGCAGTCTCAAAAAGGTAGTAGTCTATTGGCAGTCTCAAAAAGGTAGTAGTCTATTGGCAGTCTCAAAAAGGTAGTAGTCTATTGGCAGTCTCAAAAAGGTAGTAGTCTATTGGAAGTCTCAAAAAGGTAGTAGCCTATTGACAGTCTCAAAAGGTTAGTCGTCTATTGACAGTCTCAAAAAGGTAGTAGTCTATTGGCAGTCTCAAAAAGGTAGTAGTCTATTGGCAGTCTCAAAAAGGTAGTAGTCTATTGGCAGTCTCAAAAAGGTAGTAGTCTATTGGCAGTCTCAAAAAGGTAGTAGTCTATTGGCAGTCTCAAAAAGGTAGTAGTCTATTGGCAGTCTCAAAAAGGTAGTAGTCTATTGACAGTCTCAAAAAGGTAGTAGTCCATTGACAGTCTCAAAAAGGCATTAGCCTATTGACAGTCTCAAAAGGGTAGTCGTCTATTGACAGTCTCAAAAAGGTAGTAGTCTATTGGCAGTCTCAAAAAGGTAGTAGCCTATTGGCAGTCTCAAAAAGGTAGTAGTCTATTGGCAGTCTCAAAAAGGTAGTAGTCTATTGGCAGTCTCAAAAAGGTAGTAGTCTATTGACAGTCTAAAAAAGGCATTAGCCTATTGACAGTCTCAAAAATGTAGTAGTCTATTGACAGTCTCAAAAAGGTAGTAGTCTATTGGCAGTCTCAAAAAGGTAGTAGCCTATTGGCAGTCTCAAAAAGGTAGTAGTCTATTGGCAGTCTCAAAAAGTTAGTAGTCTATTGGCAGTCTCAAAAAGGTAGTAGTCTATTGGCAGTCTCGAAAAGGTAGTAGTCTATTGACAGTCTCAAAAAGGTAGTAGTCTATTGACAGTCTCAAAAAGGTAGTCTATTGACATTCTCAAAGTAGGAGTGTATTGAGTCGTGGTCTATTGTCTCAAAGTAGTTGTCTGTTGACAGTCTCAAAAAGGTAGTAGTCTATTGACAGTCTCAAAAAGGTAGTAGTCTATTGGCAGTCTCAAAAAGGTAGTAGCCTATTGGCAGTCTCAAAAAGGTAGTAGTCTATTGGCAGTCTCAAAAAGGTAGTAGTCTATTGGCAGTCTCAAAAAGGTAGTAGTCTATTGACAGTCTAAAAAAGGCATTAGCCTATTGACAGTCTCAAAAAGGTAGTAGTCTATTGACAGTCTCAAAAAGGTAGTAGTCTATTGGCAGTCTCAAAAAGGTAGTAGCCTATTGGCAGTCTCAAAAAGGTAGTAGTCTTTTGGCAGTCTCAAAAAGTTAGTAGTCTATTGGCAGTCTCAAAAAGGTAGTAGTCTATTGGCAGTCTCGAAAAGGTAGTAGTCTATTGACAGTCTCAAAAAGGTAGTAGTCTATTGACAGTCTCAAAAAGGTAGTAGTCTATTGGCAGTCTCAAAAAGGTAGTAGTCTATTGACAGTCTCAAAAAGGTAGTAGTCTATTGACAGTCTCAAAAAGGTAGTAGTCTATTGGCAGTCTCAAAAAGGTAGTAGTCTATTGGCAGTCTCAAAAAGGTAGTAGTCTATTGGCAGTCTCAAAAAGGTAGTAGTCTATTGGCAGTCTCAAAAAGGTAGTAGTCTATTGGCAGTCTCAAAAAGGTAGTAGTCTATTGGCAGTCTCAAAAAGGTAGTAGTCTATTGACAGTCTCAAAAAGGTAGTAGTCTATTGGCAGTCTCAAAAAGGTAGTAGTCTATTGACAGTCTCAAAAAGGTAGTAGTCTATTGGCAGTCTCAAAAAGGTAGTAGTCTATTGGCAGATTCGCAAAAAGTGGCCGAGAAATGAGTTTCGGGATTACCACGTGTTAGAAACTGCGAACAGGTATTTCGGAAAGCTGACATCCTGAAATTTATGAAAATGCTTGTTGACAGTTTTGAGAATGTCCTGCAGATGAGATACAGTGCATTCAGAAAGTATTCACACCCCTTCACTTTTTTCACATTTTGTTATGTTGGAGCCTTATGCGGAAATCGTTTAAATTCATTTTTTCCCTCATCAATCTCCACTCAATACCCCATAATGACGAAGAGAAAACACGATTTTAGAAAGTTTTCCAAATTTATTAAAAATAAAAAACTGAAATATCACATTGACATAATAGTGGGGTAACTTAGCATAACAATTGTGCATTTTGTGATACAAGCACCAAACTTGGCACACTAGTAGACTATCATATTATGAAAAGTTCTGGATATTGGGCCATCTCAGATTCAGAGATTTGATTTTTGCAAGATTTCGATTTGATTGGGATCGAAGAGAACACCTTCTTCGTCTTCTGTACAGTGAAGTTGCCAGCCCTGAATTCTCTGGCTACATCTGGGTGCTTCATTGGGAGTGCAACCATGTCCCTCAGGTGAACAGGGATCCACCTGGCATAGTGTGTGTGGTCTAAGGCATGGAACCATGGGACCAGTTCCGTCAGGGCATCAAGGTACGTCGTGAATGAAGCCTGCCGCAGAGAACGCACGTAGACCAGTACCAACATCTCTAGTTCCAGCACAGTTGCCCAGTACTGAAAGTTGGGAATGTCTTCTCCTCTCTGGTGACACCGGTCTTCGAACTCAGGCAGGTCTTCTGCATCATCAGCATATGTCATACAGTGGCGTTCATACGCACGGTGTTGCAGGATGTGCAGTGCCGCTGCAATGATTTGATGAGCTCTTCTTGTGCGGGTCACGTGGGCAGCTCGCAGGAAGGAGGCGGCCGTCCCTGGCGTTGCAATCTCAGCTTGCAAATCTGCAAAATCTGCAAATCTTGCAAAAATCAAATCTCTGAATCTGAGATGGCCCAATATCCAGATCTTTTCACAATATGATAGTCTACTAGTGTGCCAAATTTGGTGCTTTCCTCACAAAATGCACAATTGTTATGCTATATTTAGCTTAGCTGCCGGACTATAAGTATTCAGACCCTTTGCTATGACACTTGAAATTGAGCTCAGGTGCCTCCCATTTCTCTTGATCATCTTTGAGATGTTTCTACACCTTGATTGGAGTCCACCTGTGGTAAATTCAATTGATTGGACATGATTTGGAAAGGCACACACCTGTCTGTCTATAAGAGGTCTCACAGCTGACAATGCACATCGGAGCAAAGACCAAGCCATGAGGTCGAAGGAACTGCCTGCAGAGCTCAGAGACAGGAGTGTCGAGGTACAGATCTGGGGAAGCCGACCAAAAAAATTATCTGCTGCATTGAAGGTTCCCAAGAGCACAGTGGCCTCCATAATTCTTAAATGGAAGAAGTTTGGAACAACCAGGACTCTTCCTAGAGCTGGCCGCCCGGCGAAGCTGAGCAATTGGGGGAGGAGGGCCTTGGTAAGAGAGGTGACCAAGAACCCGATGGTCACTCTGGCTGAGCTCCAGAGATCCTGTATGGAGATGGGAGAAACTTCCAGAAGGACAACCATCACTGCAACACTCCACCGATCTGGGCTTTATGGCAGAGTGGCCAGACGGAAGCCTCTCCTCAGTGAAAGACACATGAAAGCCCGCTTGGAGTTTGCAAAAAACAACCTAAAGGACTCTCAGACTGTGAGAAACAAGATTCTGTGGTCTGATGAAACCAAGATTGAACTGTTTGGCTTCTGTCTGGCCACTCTGCCATAAAGCCCAGATTACACTTACAACATTTGAGAGCAGGGACATCGGGAGATCTGTGGGGGGTAGGGGGCTTGGGGGGAGGAGGCGCGGGAAGCGGGGTGGGCGGTGGAAGAGGTAAAAAACAACAACACATTGACACTGCAAGGACTCCCAGGAAAGAAGTCGGTATTTCAGAAAAGTGGATCTGGGGTGAATTAACAGGGGTAGAAAAGATCAAGGTTTTGAATGAATGAATGAATGATCGTTTTAAGGCCATTTTCCCCGCTAGAGCGGGGGTTAGCCTTGTGGGCCCCATGACAATCATGGTTCCCTGTTTGAGGCAAGGTTTTGAATGGGGTAAGATAAGAGAAGGTGGTGAACAGCTGTTTTAAAGACCTGGAGGAATGAGTGGGATTGAAGAGAGTGAGGGAGTTTGTTCCAGAGGCGGGAGAAAAGAGGAATGAAAGAGTGAAGGTGAGCAGGGAGTCTTGATTTTGGCAGTTTCACCAGAAGAGGGTTGCTGGCGGATCTTGTGCGACCTGTATGAGTACTTGGGGGACAGAGCACAGAGAGAGTTGGGGGAGCAAGGCCGGAGAGGAGTCGGTAGAAGACAGAAAGACCACCAACCTGCCTGCGGTGAGAGAGAGAAAGGCCCTCAAAATCGGCTTCACGGCGGGAGATTCCAATGATTCTGAAAGCTTTGGTTTCAACAGCGTGAAGACGAGCTAGGTGTGAGGCAGGAGCACCAACCCAGAGGGGTGGAACAGTATTCCATTGAGTTGCGGATGAAAGCCTTGTATGTGGTGAGGAGCTCAGGTGTGCCAAGGAAGGACTTTGCACGACGGAGAATGCCCAGTTGGCGACTGGCTTTGGAGGCCAGCTTGGAAATGTGTTTGTCCCAGGAAAGATCATGGCAGATTATGAGACTCAAGAGATTGAGTGACATAACTTCTTGGAGAGGATTGCTAAGAAAATAGATGGGAGGGTTGTCCAGACGGTATTTTCGAAGAGACATAGTTAGAGTGTGAGATTTGTCAGGATTGAGTATTTTTGGTCTTGGGGATAATTTGGGTATTTGGGGTCCTCATGGTCTTTAAGGGTCTTTGGGGTCTTTTGGATTGTTTGGATCTTTGGGGTCCTCAGGGTATTTAAGGGTCTTCGAGGTGTTTTTGGTCTTCTGGGTCTTTTAAATCTTTTTGGTCTTTGGGATAATTTGGGTCTTGAGGTATTTGGGGTCATTTCAATCCTTTCAGTAACCGGGATATTCTGGGTCTTATGGGTGTTTTGGGTCTTCGGGGTCTTTAAGAGTCTTTGGGATATTTTGGGTCTTTTCAGTCTTCAGGGTCTTTGGGGTATTTTGGGTCTTTAGCAGTCTTCAGGGTATTTTGCCTCTTCAGAGCCCTTGGGGTCTTCTGGGTTTTTGGGATATTTTGGGCCTCTGGTTCTTTTGTATCCTTGGGGTCGTTTTGGTCTTCAGGCTATTTTGGGTCTTTGGGGTCTTTCTTTGGGATATTTTGGGTCTTTTCAGTCTTTTGGATGTTTCAGGTCTTTTGGGTATTTGGGGTATTTTGTGTCTTCAGAGTCCTTGGGGGTCTTCTGCATCCTTGGGGTCTTTTGGGTCCTCGGGGTTGTTTCGGTCTTTTGGATCCTCGAAGTATTTTGGGTCGTCAGGGTCTTTTGGGTATTCGGGGTCTTTAAGGGTTTTGGGGTAGTTTGGGTCTTTAACTGTCTTGAGGGTATTTTGGGTTTTCAGGGTCTTTTGGGTCTTCGTGGTATTTTGGGTGTTTGGGGTCCCTTGGGTCTTTTGGTCCTTTAGAGTCCTTGGGTTCTTCTAAGTTGTTCGGGTCTTTTGGGTCATTTGGATCTTGAGGGTTGTTTAGGTCTTTTGAGATCCTCAGGATCTTTGGGATTATCGGGCTCTTTTGGGTCTTTGGGGTCCATTGGGTTTCAAGGTCTTTTCAGTATTTTGGGTCTTTGGGGTATTTTGGGTCTAACAGTCTTCAGGGTCTTTTGGATCATCAGAGTCCTTGGGGGTCTTCTGAGTCTGTGGGGTATTTTGGGTCCTCTTTGTCATTTGGGTCCTCAGGGTTGTTTGGGTCTTCAGAGTCCTTGAGGTCTTCCGGGTCCTTGGAATCCTCATGGTCTTTTGTGTATTTTACAGTTTAAAGGGTATTTGGGGTCTTTGGGTATTTTAGGTGTTTGGGGTCCATTGGGTCTTCTGGGTCCTCGGGGTCTTTTGGGTCCTCAGTCTTTTAACCAGTGGACACACAGTCGTGTTCAAAGATTGCCCATTAAACCCCTCACTTAAATCCTTCCTAAAGCACTACTCAAAGCCTTTAAAACCTATCCTTTGAAGGGGACAGACACACAAATACACATAGTGTTTTATGTGGTAGATTGTTCTGTGTAAAATGAGCAGAGCCTTTAATACCATGACTTTTAAGCTTTAATAAAAGCAAAGACTTTATATTGTGCAGAAGATAATTAACAGAATGTGTTAACAGTTTGTCAAGATGTTTAGTACTTGCAATGTACCAAAATGTCCTCACATGAGAGAAATCACATTTGACTGCACAATGTCAGGTGTGTTCATGCAAAGCAACAGCAACAATTCGCATTGCCCAACAAATGCGTTAAATAAACACACAAAAGCAACGTGCCCAATTTCAGAACATTTTGCCCAATATTGTTCGATGATGATCGTACATGGTGCTACATGGTGCAAAAATACAAAGGTTGTCCTTTGAGGAACTTGCCCAAATGTTATGATGACCAGGTAAGTAAACAGGTAAGTAACGGGTCAGTCCGTGAGCTCCCAGAACCTGTCGGATATACTTCAAGGAGCAACAAGTGTCAGTGACTGCTCACCGAGCTGCCCCGTATTTTCTCTCAGGGTGGATAATGTCGGCAGCTCACCACAGAGTAGTTGTCATCTGGGTCCATCATGGCGGCGTAAAATGGGGTGGATGGGAGGAACGACCCCTGATAGGAAGTCGATTGGAGTTTACTGCAACAAAAGCAAGAGAAGTCAAGCAAACATTTGCTACGCTTGATACGATTGTGATCTCTTTGCATTCATGTGTGTAAGGGAATATTGTTGGAATCATCTATGTTTATGCAGCACAAACAAACAAACAAACAAAATGGTTTATTGAAAGCATGTCTGGCAGCCGATGGCTGAATTACACATGCATACATATTCTTATACAAAGATTGCTTAAAAGATAAAACAGTGACTTTGGAAATTAAACCATATTGAGACATCGAGCTTTCACTTCAGAAAGAGAAAACTCCAGCAGAGGGCGGGCTAACAAGCTCCCAAAGAATGGTGAGCACCATGATGTTCCCTTACTCATGGAGCATCGGCACCTGAAAGAGTACTTACGAGGGCTAGTTTATCATAAACTATCACTAATATACCACAAACATTGCAATTAGATTCGAGGCCTGAAAGAGTACTTACGAGGGCTAGTTTATCATAAACTATCACTAATATACCACAAACATTGCAATTAGATTCGAGGCCTGAAAGAGTACTTACGAGGGCTAGTTTATCATAAACTATCACTAATATACCACAAACATTGCAATTCGATTCGGAGCCTGGAAGAGCACTTACGAGGGCTAGTTTATCATAAACTATCACTAATATACCACAAACATTGCAATTAGATTCGGAGCCTGAAAGAGAACTTACGAGGGCTAGTTTATCATAAACTATCACTAATATACCACAAACATTGCAATTAGATTCGGAGCCTGAAAGAGCACTTACAAGGGCTAGTTTATCATAAACTATCACTAATATACCACAAACATTGCAATTCCATTCGGAGCCTGAAAGAGCACTTACAAGGGCTAGTTTATCATAAACTATCACTAATACACCACAAACATTGCAATTCGATTCGGAGCCTGAAAGAGCACTTACAAGGGCTAGTTTATCATAAACTATCACTAATATACCACAAACATTGCAATTCGATTCGGAGCCTGAAAGAGCACTTACGAGGGCTAGTTTATCATAAACTATCACTAATATACCACAAACATTGCAATTAGATTCGAGGCCTGAAAGAGCACTTACGAGGGCTAGTTTATCATAAACTATCACTAATATACCACAAACATTGCAATTAGATTCGGAGCCTGAAAGAGCACTTACAAGGGCTAGTTTATCATAAACTATCACTAATATACCACAAACATTGCAATTAGATTCGGAGCCTGAAAGAGTACTTACGAGGGCTAGTTTATCATAAACTATCACTAATATACCACAAACAATGCAATTAGATTCGGAGCCTGAAAGAGTACTTACAAGGGCTAGTTTATCATAAACTATCACGAATATACCACAAACATTGCAATTAGATTCGGAGCCTGAAAGAGTACTTACGAGGGCTAGTTTATCATAAACTATCACTAATATACCACAAACAATGCAATTCGATTCGGAGCCTGAAAGAGTACTTACGAGGGCTAGTTTATCATAAACTATCACTAATATACCACAAACAATGCAATTAGATTCGAGGCCTGAAAGAGTACTTACGAGGGCTAGTTTATCATAAACTATCACTAATATACCACAAACATTGCAATTAGATTCGGAGCCTGAAAGAGCACTTACAAGGGCTAGTTTATCATAAACTATCACTAATATACCACAAACAATGCAATTAGATTCGAGGCCTGAAAGAGTACTTACGAGGGCTAGTTTATCATAAACTATCACTAATATACCACAAACATTGCAATTAGATTCGGAGCCTGAAAGAGCACTTACAAGGGCTAGTTTATCATAAACTATCACTAATATACCACAAACATTGCAATTAGATTCGGAGCCTGAAAGAGTACTTACAAGGGCTAGTTTATCATAAACTATCACTAATATACCACAAACATTGCAATTAGATTCGGAGCCTGAAAGAGTACTTACGAGGGCTAGTTTATCATAAACTATCACTAATATACCACAAACAATGCAATTCGATTCGGAGCCTGAAAGAGTACTTACGAGGGCTAGTTTATCATAAACTATCACTAATATACCACAAACAATGCAATTAGATTCGAGGCCTGAAAGAGTACTTACGAGGGCTAGATTATCATAAACTATCACTAATACACCACAAACATTGCAATTAGATTCGAGGCCTGAAAGAGTACTTACAAGGGCTAGATTATCATAATCTATCACGAATATACCACAAACAATGCAATTATATTCGAGGCCTGAAAGAGTACTTACAAGGGCTAGATTATCATAAACTATCACTTACAAGTATCACTTACAAGTATCACCGCATTACCACAAACAATGCAATTAGATTCGAGGCCTGAAAGAGTACTTACGAGGGCTAGATTATCATAAACTATCACTAATACACCACAAACATTGCAATTCGATTCGGAGCCTGAAAGAGCACTTATGAGGGCTAGTTTATCATAAACTATCACTAATACACCACAAACATTGCAATTAGATTCGAGGCCTGAAAGAGTACTTACAAGGGCTAGATTATCATAAACTATCACTAATATACCACAAACAATGCAATTAGATTCGAGGCCTGAAAGAGTACTTACAAGGGCTAGATTATCATAATCTATCACGAATATACCACAAACAATGCAATTATATTCGAGGCCTGAAAGAGTACTTACAAGGGCTAGATTATCATAAACTATCACTAATACACCACAAACATTGCAATTAGATTCGGAGCCTGAAAGAGTACTTACGAGGGCTAGTTTATCATAAACTATCACTAATAAACCACAAACATTGCAATTCGATTCGAGGCCTGAAAGAGAACTTACGAGGGCTAGTTTATCATAAACTATCACTAATACACGACGAACATTGCAATTAGATTCGAGGCCTGAAAGAGAACTTACGAGGGCTAGTTTATCATAAACTATCACTGATATACCACAAACATTGAAAGTAGATTCGAGGCCTGAAAGAGTACTTACGAGGGCTAGTTTATCATAAACTATCACTAATACACGACGAACATTGCAATTAGATTTGAGGCCTGAAAGAGAACTTACGAGGGCTAGTTTATCATAAACTATCACTGATATACCACAAACATTGAAAGTAGATTCGAGGCCTGACAGAGTACTTACGAGGGCTAGTTTATCATAAACTATCACTAATAAACCACAAACATTGCAATTAGATTCGAGGCCTGAAAGAGTACTTCCAAGGGCTAGTTTATCATAAACTATCACTAATATACCACAAACATTGCAATTAGATTCGAGGCCTGAAAGAGTACTTACAAGGGCTAGTTTATCATAAACTATCACTAATATACCACAAACATTGCAATTCGATTCGAGGCCTGAAAGAGAACTTACGAGGGCTAGTTTATCATAAACGATCACTAATACACCACAAACATTGCAATTACATTCGGAGCCTGAAAGAGTACTTACGAGGGCTAGTTTATCATAAACTATCACTAATAAACCACAAACATTGCAATTAGATTCGAGGCCTGAAAGAGTACTTACAAGGGCTAGTTTATCATAAACTATCACTAATATACCACAAACATTGCAATTAGATTCGAGGCCTGAAAGAGAACTTACGAGGTCTAGTTTATCATAAACTATCACTAATACACGACGAACATTGCAATTAGATTCGAGGCCTGAAAGAGAACTTACGAGGGCTAGTTTATCATAAACTATCACTAATATACCACAAACATTGCAATTAGATTCGAGGCCTGAAAGAGAACTTACGAGGGCTAGTTTATCATAAACTATCACTAATATACCACAAACAATGCAATTCGATTCGGAGCCTGAAAGAGAACTTACGAGGGCTAGTTTATCATAAACTATCACTAATATACCACAAACATTGCAATTCGATTCGGAGCCTGAAAGAGCACTTACGAGGGCTAGTTTATCATAAACTAACACTAATATACCACAAACATTGCAATTAGATTCGAGGCCTGAAAGAGCACTTACAAGGGCTAGTTTATTAGGGTTAGAAGGGCTCGTTTATTAGGGTTAGAAGGGCTAGTTTATCATAAACTATCACTAATATACCACAAAAAATGCAATTAGATTCGAGGCCTGAAAGAGCACTTACAAGGGCTAGTTTATTAGAGTTAGAAGGGCTCGTTTATTAGGGTTAGAAGGGCTAGTTTATTAAGGTTAGAAGGGCTAGTTTATTAGGGTTAGAAGGGCTAGTTTATCATAAACTATCACTAATATACCACAAACAATGCAATTCGATTCGGAGCCTGAAAGAGCACTTACAAGGGCTAGTTTATCATAAACTATCACGAATAAACCACAAACATTGCAATTAGATTCGAGGCCTGAAAAAGTACTTACAAGGTCTAGATTATCATAAACTATCACTAATACACCACAAACATTGCAATTAGATTCGGAGCCTGAAAAAGTACTTACGAGGGCTAGTTTATCATAAACTATCACTAATAAACCACAAACATTGCAATTAGATTCGAGGCCTGAAAGAGTACTTACAAGGGCTAGTTTATCATAAACTATCACTAATATACCACAAACATTGCAATTAGATTCGAGGCCTGAAAGAGAACTTACGAGGGCTAGTTTATCATAAACTATCACTAATACACGACGAACATTGCAATTAGATTCGAGGCCTGAAAGAGACTTATGAGGGCTAGTTTATCATAAACTATCACTAATATACCACAAACATTGAAAGTAGATTCGAGGCCTGACAGAGCACTTACGAGGGATAGTTTATCATAAACTATCACTAATATACCACAAACATTGCAATTAGATTCGAGGCCTGAAAGAGAACTTACGAGGGCTAGTTGATCATAAACTATCACGAATATACCACAAACATTGCAATTAGATTCGAGGCCTGAAAGAGTACTTACGAGGGATAGTTTATCATAAACTATCACTAATATACCACAAACATTGCAATTAGATTCGAGGCCTGAAAGAGAACTTACGAGGGCTAGTTTATCATAAACTATCACGAATATACCACAAACATTGCAATTAGATTCGAGGCCTGAAAGAGAACTTACGAGGGCTAGTTTATCATAAACTATCACGAATATACCACAAACATTGCAATTAGATTCGAGGCCTGAAAGAGTACTTACAAGGGCTAGTTTATTAGGGTTAGAAGGGCTCGTTTATTAGGGTTAGAAGGGCTAGTTTATTAAGGTTAGAAGGGCTAGTTTATTAGGGTTAGAAGGGCTAGTTTATCATAAACTATCACTAATATACCACAAACAATGCAACTCGATTCGGAGCCTGAAAGAGCACTTACAAGGGCTAGTTCATCATAAACTATCACGAATAAACCACAAACATTGCAATTAGATTCGAGGCCTGAAAGAGTACTTACGAGGGCTAGTTTATCATAAACTATCACTAATATACCACAAACATTGCAATTAGATTCGAGGCCTGAAAGAGCACTTACAAGGGCTAGATTATCATAAACTATCACGAATAAACCACAAACATTGCAATTAGATTCGAGGCCTGAAAGAGCACTTACAAGGGCTAGATTATCATAAACTATCACTAATACACCACAAACATTGCAATTAGATTCGGAGCCTGAAAGAGTACTTACGAGGGCTAGTTTATCATAAACTATCACGAATATACCACAAACAATGCAATTAGATTCGGAGCCTGAAAGAGTACTTAAGAGGGCTCGTTTATTAGGGTTAGAAGGGCTAGTTTATTAGGGTTAGAAGGGCTAGTTTATCATAAACTATCACTAATATACCACAAACATTGCAATTAGATTCGGAGCCTGAAAGAGTACTTACGAGGGCTAGTTTATTAGGGTTAGAAGGGCTAGTTTATTAGGGTTAGAAGGGCTAGTTTATCATAAACTATCACTAATATACCACAAACAATGCAATTCGATTCGGAGCCTGAAAGAGTACTTACGAGGGCTAGTTTATTACGGTTAGAAGGGCTAGTTTATTAGGGTTAGAAGGGCTAGTTTATCATAAACTATCACTAATATACCACAAACAATGCAATTAGATTCGAGGCCTGAAAGAGCACTTACATGGGCTAGTTTATTAGGGTTAGAAGGGCTAGTTTATTAGGGTTAGAAGGGCTAGTTTATCATAAACTATCATTAATACACCACAAACAATGCAATTAGATTCGAGGCCTGAAAGAGCACTTACATGGGCTAGTTTATTAGGGTTAGAAGGGCTAGTTTATTAGGGTTAGAAGGGCTAGTTTATCATAAACTATCACGAATATACCACAAACAATGCAATTAGATTTGGAGCCTGAAAGAGTACTTCCAAGGGCTAGTTTATCATAAACTATCACGAATATACCACGAACATTGCAATTAGATTTGAGGCCTGAAAGAGTACTTACGAGGGCTAGTTTATCATAAACTATCACTAATATACCACAAACATTGCAATTATATTCGAAGCCTGAAAGAGTACTTACGAGGGCTAGTTTATCATAAACTATCACTAATATACCACGAACATTGCAATTATATTCGAGGCCTGAAAGAGTACTTACGAGGGCTAGTTTATCATAAACTATCACTAATATACCACAAACATTGCAATTCGATTTGAGGCCTGAAAGAGTACTTACGAGGGCTAGTTTATCATAAACTATCACTAATATACCACGAACATTGCAATTATATTCGAGGCCTGAAAGAGTACTTACAAGGGCTAGTTTATCATAAACTATCACTAATATACCACAAACATTGCAATTAGATTCGAGGCCTGAAAGAGTACTTACGAGGGCTAGTTTATCATAAACTATCACTAATATACCACAAAGATTGCAATTAGATTCGAGGCCTGAAAGAGCACTTACGAGGGCTAGTTTATTAGGGTTAGAAGGGCTAGTTTATTAGGGTTAGAAGGGCTAGTTTATCATAAACTATCACTAATATACCACAAACAATGCAATTAGATTCGGAGCCTGAAAGAGTACTTACAAGAGCTAGTTTATCATAAACTATCACTAATATACCACAAACAATGCAATTCGATTCGGAGCCTGAAAGAGTACTTACAAGGGCTAGTTTATTAGGGTTAGAAGGGCTAGTTTATAAGGGTTAGAAGGGCTAGTTTAACATAAACTATCACTAATACACCACAAACATTGCAATTAGATTCGAGGCCTGAAAGAGAACTTACAAGGGCTAGTTTACCATAAACTATCACTAATATACCACGAACATTGCAATTAGATTCGAGGCCTGAAAGAGCACTTACGAGGGCTAATTTTTCATAAACTATCACTAATACACCACAAACATTGCAATTAGATTCGAGGCCTGAAAGAGAACTTACAAGGGCTAGTTTAACATAAACTATCACTAATATACCACAAATATTGCAATTATATTCGAGGCCTGAAAGAGAACTTACAAGGGCTAGTTTTTCATAAACTATCACTAATATACCACGAACATTGCAATTAGATTCGAGGCCTGAAAGAGAACTTACGAGGGCTAGTTTAACATAAACTATCACTAATATACCACAAACATTGCAATTAGATTCGGAGCCTGAAAGAGAACTTACGAGGGCTAGTTTATCATAAACTATCACTAATATACCACAAACATTGCAATTAGATTCGAGGCCTGAAAGAGAACTTACAAGGGCTAGTTTACCATAAACTATCACTAATATACCACGAACATTGCAATTAGATTCGAGGCCTGAAAGAGAACTTACAAGGGCTAGTTTAACATAAACTATCACTAATATACCACAAACATTGCAATTAGATTCGAGGCCAGAAAGAGTACTTACGAGGGCTAGTTTATCATAAACTATCACTAATATACCACGAACATTGCAATTAGATTCGAGGCCTGAAAGAGCACTTACGAGGGCTAGTTTTTCATAAACTATCACTAATACACCACAAACATTGCAATTAGATTCGAGGCCTGAAAGAGAACTTACGAGGGCTAGTTTATTAGGGTTAGAAGGGCTAGTTTATTAGGGTTAGAAGGGCTAGTTTATCATAAACTATCACTAATATACCACAAACAATGCAATTCGATTCGGAGCCTGAAAGAGTACTTACGAGGGCTAGTTTATTACGGTTAGAAGGGCTAGTTTATTAGGGTTAGAAGGGCTAGTTTATCATAAACTATCACTAATATACCACAAACAATGCAATTAGATTCGAGGCCTGAAAGAGCACTTACATGGGCTAGTTTATTAGGGTTAGAAGGGCTAGTTTATTAGGGTTAGAAGGGCTAGTTTATCATAAACTATCATTAATACACCACAAACAATGCAATTAGATTCGAGGCCTGAAAGAGCACTTACATGGGCTAGTTTATTAGGGTTAGAAGGGCTAGTTTATTAGGGTTAGAAGGGCTAGTTTATCATAAACTATCACGAATATACCACAAACAATGCAATTAGATTTGGAGCCTGAAAGAGTACTTCCAAGGGCTAGTTTATCATAAACTATCACGAATATACCACGAACATTGCAATTAGATTCGATGCCTGAAAGAGAACTTACGAGGGCTAGTTTAACATAAACTATCACTAATATACCACAAACATTGCAATTAGATTCGAGGCCAGAAAGAGTACTTACAAGGGCTAGTTTATCATAAACTATCACTAATATACCACGAACATTGCAATTAGATTCGAGGCCTGAAAGAGCACTTACGAGGGCTAGTTTTTCATAAACTATCACTAATACACCACAAACATTGCAATTAGATTCGAGGCCTGAAAGAGAACTTACAAGGGCTAGTTTACCATAAACTATCACTAATATACCACGAACATTGCAATTAGATTCGAGGCCTGAAAGAGAACTTACAAGGGCTAGTTTAACATAAACTATCACTAATATACCACAAACATTGCAATTAGATTCGAGGCCAGAAAGAGTACTTACAAGGGCTAGTTTATCATAAACTATCACTAATATACCACGAACATTGCAATTAGATTCGAGGCCTGAAAGAGCACTTACGAGGGCTAGTTTTTCATAAACTATCACTAATACACCACAAACATTGCAATTAGATTCGAGGCCTGAAAGAGTACTTACGAGGGCTAGTTTATTAGGGTTAGAAGGGCTAGTTTATTAGGGTTAGAAGGGCTAGTTTATCATAAACTATCACTAATATACCACAAACAATGCAATTAGATTCGAGGCCTGAAAGAGCACTTACATGGGCTAGTTTATTAGGGTTAGAAGGGCTAGTTTATTAGGGTTAGAAGGGCTAGTTTATCATAAACTATCATTAATACACCACAAACAATGCAATTAGATTCGAGGCCTGAAAGAGCACTTACATGGGCTAGTTTATTAGGGTTAGAAGGGCTAGTTTATTAGGGTTAGAAGGGCTAGTTTATCATAAACTATCACGAATATACCACAAACAATGCAATTAGATTCGGAGCCTGAAAGAGTACTTCCAAGGGCTAGTTTATCATAAACTATCACGAATATACCACGAACATTGCAATTAGATTTGAGGCCTGAAAGAGTACTTACGAGGGCTAGTTTATCATAAACTATCACTAATATACCACAAACATTGCAATTATATTCGAGGCCTGAAAGAGTACTTACGAGGGCTAGTTTATCATAAACTATCACTAATATACCACGAACATTGCAATTATATTCGAGGCCTGAAAGAGTACTTACGAGGGCTAGTTTATCATAAACTATCACTAATATACCACAAACATTGCAATTAGATTCGAGGCCTGAAAGAGTACTTACGAGGGCTAGTTTATCATAAACTATCACTAATATACCACAAAGATTGCAATTAGATTCGAGGCCTGAAAGAGCACTTACGAGGGCTAGTTTATTAGGGTTAGAAGGGCTAGTTTATTAGGGTTAGAAGGGCTAGTTTATCATAAACTATCACTAATATACCACAAACAATGCAATTAGATTCGGAGCCTGAAAGAGTACTTACAAGAGCTAGTTTATCATAAACTATCACTAATATACCACAAACAATGCAATTCGATTCGGAGCCTGAAAGAGTACTTACAAGGGCTAGTTTATTAGGGTTAGAAGGGCTAGTTTATAAGGGTTAGAAGGGCTAGTTTAACATAAACTATCACTAATACACCACAAACATTGCAATTAGATTCGAGGCCTGAAAGAGAACTTACAAGGGCTAGTTTACCATAAACTATCACTAATATACCACGAACATCGCAATTAGATTCGAGGCCTGAAAGAGAACTTACAAGGGCTAGTTTAACATAAACTATCACTAATATACCACAAACATTGCAATTAGATTCGAGGCCAGAAAGAGTACTTACAAGGGCTAGTTTATCATAAACTATCACTAATATACCACGAACATTGCAATTAGATTCGAGGCCTGAAAGAGCACTTACGAGGGCTAGTTTTTCATAAACTATCACTAATACACCACAAACATTGCAATTAGATTCGAGGCCTGAAAGAGAACTTACAAGGGCTAGTTTACCATAAACTATCACTAATATACCACAAATATTGCAATTATATTCGAGGCCTGAAAGAGAACTTACAAGGGCTAGTTTTTCATAAACTATCACTAATATACCACGAACATTGCAATTAGATTCGAGGCCTGAAAGAGAACTTACAAGGGCTAGTTTAACATAAACTATCACTAATATACCACAAACATTGCAATTAGATTCGGAGCCTGAAAGAGAACTTACGAGGGCTAGTTTATCATAAACTATCACTAATATACCACAAACATTGCAATTAGATTCGAGGCCTGAAAGAGAACTTACAAGGGCTAGTTTACCATAAACTATCACTAATATACCACGAACATTGCAATTAGATTCGAGGCCTGAAAGAGAACTTACAAGGGCTAGTTTAACATAAACTATCACTAATATACCACAAACATTGCAATTAGATTCGAGGCCAGAAAGAGTACTTACAAGGGCTAGTTTATCATAAACTATCACTAATATACCACGAACATTGCAATTAGATTCGAGGCCTGAAAGAGCACTTACGAGGGCTAGTTTTTCATAAACTATCACTAATACACCACAAACATTGCAATTAGATTCGAGGCCTGAAAGAGAACTTACAAGGGCTAGTTTAACATAAACTATCACTAATATACCACAAATATTGCAATTATATTCGAGGCCTGAAAGAGAACTTACAAGGGCTAGTTTTTCATAAACTATCACTAATATACCACGAACATTGCAATTAGATTCGATGCCTGAAAGAGAACTTACAAGGGCTAGTTTAACATAAACTATCACTAATATACCACAAACATTGCAATTAGATTCGAGGCCAGAAAGAGTACTTACAAGGGCTAGTTTATCATAAACTATCACTAATATACCACGAACATTGCAATTAGATTCGAGGCCTGAAAGAGCACTTACGAGGGCTAGTTTTTCATAAACTATCACTAATACACCACAAACATTGCAATTAGATTCGAGGCCTGAAAGAGAACTTACAAGGGCTAGTTTACCATAAACTATCACTAATATACCACGAACATTGCAATTAGATTCGAGGCCTGAAAGAGAACTTACAAGGGCTAGTTTAACATAAACTATCACTAATATACCACAAACATTGCAATTAGATTCGAGGCCAGAAAGAGTACTTACAAGGGCTAGTTTATCATAAACTATCACTAATATACCACGAACATTGCAATTAGATTCGAGGCCTGAAAGAGCACTTACGAGGGCTAGTTTTTCATAAACTATCACTAATACACCACAAACATTGCAATTAGATTCGAGGCCTGAAAGAGAACTTACAAGGGCTAGTTTAACATAAACTATCACTAATATACCACAAATATTGCAATTATATTCGAGGCCTGAAAGAGAACTTACAAGGGCTAGTTTTTCATAAACTATCACTAATATACCACGAACATTGCAATTAGATTCGAGGCCTGAAAGAGAACTTACAAGGGCTAGTTTAACATAAACTATCACTAATATACCACAAATATTGCAATTATATTCGAGGCCTGAAAGAGTACTTACAACAGCTAGTTTATCATAAACTATCACTAATATACCACAAACATTGCAATTAGATTCGAGGCCTGAAAGAGTACTTACAAGGGCTAGTTTTAAAAAAACTATCACTAATACACCACAAATATTGCAATTAGATTCGAGGCCTGAAAGAGAACTTACAACAGCTAGTTTATCATAAACTATCACTAATATACCACAAACATTGCAATTAGATTCGAGGCCTGAAAGAGTACTTACAACAGCTAGTTTATCATAAACTATCACTAATATACCACAAACATTGCAATTAGATTCGAGGCCTGAAAGAGTACTTACAAGGGCTAGTTTATCATAAACTATCACTAATATACCACAAACAATGCAATTAGATTCGAGGCCTGAAAGAGTACTTACAACAGCTAGTTTATCATAAACTATCACTAATATACCACAAACATTGCAATTAGATTCGAGGCCTGAAAGAGTACTTACAACAGCTAGTTTATCATAAACTATCACTAATATACCACAAACATTGCAATTAAATTCGAGGCCTGAAAGAGTACTTACAAGGGCTAGTTTTAAAAAAACTATCACTAATACACCACAAATATTGCAATTAGATTCGAGGCCTGAAAGAGCACTTATGAGGGCTAGTTTATCATAAACTATCACTAATATACCACAAACATTGCAATTAGATTCGGAGCCTGAAAGAGTACTTACGAGGGCTAGTTTATTAGGGTTAGAAGGGCTAGTTTATTAGGGTTAGAAGGGCTAGTTTATCATAAACTATCACTAATATACCACAAACAATGCAATTCGATTCGGAGCCTGAAAGAGTACTTACGAGGGCTAGTTTATTACGGTTAGAAGGGCTAGTTTATTAGGGTTAGAAGGGCTAGTTTATCATAAACTATCACTAATATACCACAAACAATGCAATTAGATTCGAGGCCTGAAAGAGCACTTACATGGGCTAGTTTATTAGGGTTAGAAGGGCTAGTTTATTAGGGTTAGAAGGGCTAGTTTATCATAAACTATCATTAATACACCACAAACAATGCAATTAGATTCGAGGCCTGAAAGAGCACTTACATGGGCTAGTTTATTAGGGTTAGAAGGGCTAGTTTATTAGGGTTAGAAGGGCTAGTTTATCATAAACTATCACGAATATACCACAAACAATGCAATTAGATTTGGAGCCTGAAAGAGTACTTCCAAGGGCTAGTTTATCATAAACTATCACGAATATACCACGAACATTGCAATTAGATTTGAGGCCTGAAAGAGTACTTACGAGGGCTAGTTTATCATAAACTATCACTAATATACCACAAACATTGCAATTATATTCGAGGCCTGAAAGAGTACTTACGAGGGCTAGTTTATCATAAACTATCACTAATATACCACGAACATTGCAATTATATTCGAGGCCTGAAAGAGTACTTACGAGGGCTAGTTTATCATAAACTATCACTAATATACCACAAACATTGCAATTAGATTTGAGGCCTGAAAGAGTACTTACGAGGGCTAGTTTATCATAAACTATCACTAATATACCACGAACATTGCAATTATATTCGAGGCCTGAAAGAGTACTTACAAGGGCTAGTTTATCATAAACTATCACTAATATACCACAAACATTGCAATTAGATTCGAGGCCTGAAAGAGTACTTACGAGGGCTAGTTTATCATAAACTATCACTAATATACCACAAAGATTGCAATTAGATTCGAGGCCTGAAAGAGCACTTACGAGGGCTAGTTTATTAGGGTTAGAAGGGCTAGTTTATTAGGGTTAGAAGGGCTAGTTTATCATAAACTATCACTAATATACCACAAACAATGCAATTAGATTCGGAGCCTGAAAGAGTACTTACAAGAGCTAGTTTATCATAAACTATCACTAATATACCACAAACAATGCAATTCGATTCGGAGCCTGAAAGAGTACTTACAAGGGCTAGTTTATTAGGGTTAGAAGGGCTAGTTTATAAGGGTTAGAAGGGCTAGTTTAACATAAACTATCACTAATACACCACAAACATTGCAATTAGATTCGAGGCCTGAAAGAGAACTTACAAGGGCTAGTTTACCATAAACTATCACTAATATACCACGAACATTGCAATTAGATTCGAGGCCTGAAAGAGCACTTACGAGGGCTAATTTTTCATAAACTATCACTAATACACCACAAACATTGCAATTAGATTCGAGGCCTGAAAGAGAACTTACAAGGGCTAGTTTAACATAAACTATCACTAATATACCACAAATATTGCAATTATATTCGAGGCCTGAAAGAGAACTTACAAGGGCTAGTTTTTCATAAACTATCACTAATATACCACGAACATTGCAATTAGATTCGAGGCCTGAAAGAGAACTTACAAGGGCTAGTTTAACATAAACTATCACTAATATACCACAAACATTGCAATTAGATTCGGAGCCTGAAAGAGAACTTACGAGGGCTAGTTTATCATAAACTATCACTAATATACCACAAACATTGCAATTAGATTCGAGGCCTGAAAGAGAACTTACAAGGGCTAGTTTACCATAAACTATCACTAATATACCACGAACATTGCAATTAGATTCGAGGCCTGAAAGAGAACTTACAAGGGCTAGTTTAACATAAACTATCACTAATATACCACAAACATTGCAATTAGATTCGAGGCCAGAAAGAGTACTTACAAGGGCTAGTTTATCATAAACTATCACTAATATACCACGAACATTGCAATTAGATTCGAGGCCTGAAAGAGCACTTACGAGGGCTAGTTTTTCATAAACTATCACTAATACACCACAAACATTGCAATTAGATTCGAGGCCTGAAAGAGAACTTACAAGGGCTAGTTTAACATAAACTATCACTAATATACCACAAATATTGCAATTATATTCGAGGCCTGAAAGAGAACTTACAAGGGCTAGTTTTTCATAAACTATCACTAATATACCACGAACATTGCAATTAGATTCGATGCCTGAAAGAGAACTTACAAGGGCTAGTTTAACATAAACTATCACTAATATACCACAAACATTGCAATTAGATTCGAGGCCAGAAAGAGTACTTACAAGGGCTAGTTTATCATAAACTATCACTAATATACCACGAACATTGCAATTAGATTCGAGGCCTGAAAGAGCACTTACGAGGGCTAGTTTTTCATAAACTATCACTAATACACCACAAACATTGCAATTAGATTCGAGGCCTGAAAGAGAACTTACAAGGGCTAGTTTACCATAAACTATCACTAATATACCACGAACATTGCAATTAGATTCGAGGCCTGAAAGAGAACTTACAAGGGCTAGTTTAACATAAACTATCACTAATATACCACAAACATTGCAATTAGATTCGAGGCCAGAAAGAGTACTTACAAGGGCTAGTTTATCATAAACTATCACTAATATACCACGAACATTGCAATTAGATTCGAGGCCTGAAAGAGCACTTACGAGGGCTAGTTTTTCATAAACTATCACTAATACACCACAAACATTGCAATTAGATTCGAGGCCTGAAAGAGAACTTACAAGGGCTAGTTTAACATAAACTATCACTAATATACCACAAATATTGCAATTATATTCGAGGCCTGAAAGAGAACTTACAAGGGCTAGTTTTTCATAAACGATCACTAATATACCACGAACATTGCAATTAGATTCGAGGCCTGAAAGAGAACTTACAAGGGCTAGTTTAACATAAACTATCACTAATATACCACAAATATTGCAATTATATTCGAGGCCTGAAAGAGTACTTACAACAGCTAGTTTATCATAAACTATCACTAATATACCACAAACATTGCAATTAGATTCGAGGCCTGAAAGAGTACTTACAAGGGCTAGTTTTAAAAAAACTATCACTAATACACCACAAATATTGCAATTAGATTCGAGGCCTGAAAGAGAACTTACAACAGCTAGTTTATCATAAACTATCACTAATATACCACAAACATTGCAATTAGATTCGAGGCCTGAAAGAGTACTTACAACAGCTAGTTTATCATAAACTATCACTAATATACCACAAACATTGCAATTAGATTCGAGGCCTGAAAGAGTACTTACAAGGGCTAGTTTATCATAAACTATCACTAATATACCACAAACAATGCAATTAGATTCGAGGCCTGAAAGAGTACTTACAACAGCTAGTTTATCATAAACTATCACTAATATACCACAAACATTGCAATTAGATTCGAGGCCTGAAAGAGTACTTACAACAGCTAGTTTATCATAAACTATCACTAATATACCACAAACATTGCAATTAGATTCGAGGCCTGAAAGAGTACTTACAAGGGCTAGTTTAAAAAAAACTATCACTAATATACCACAAATATTGCAATTAGATTCGAGGCCTGAAAGAGTACTTACAAGGGCTAGTTTAAAAAAAACTATCACTAATACACCACAAATATTGCAATTAGATTCGAGGCCTGAAAGAGTACTTACAACAGCTAGTTTATCATAAACTATCACTAATATACCACAAACATTGCAATTAGATTCGAGGCCTGAAAGAGAACTTACAAGGGCTAGTTTAACATAAACTATCACTAATATACCACAAACATTGCAATTAGATTCGAGGCCTGAAAGAGTACTTAGGAGGGCTAGTTTATCATAAACTATCACTAATATACCACAAACATTGCAATTAGATTCGGAGCCTGAAAGAGCACTTACAAGGGCTAGTTTAACATAAACTATCACTAATATACCACAAACATTGCAATTAGATTCGAGGCCTGAAAGAGTACTTACAAGGGCTAGTTTAACATAAACTATCACTAATATACCACAAACATTGCAATTAGATTCGAGGCCTGAAAGAGCACTTACAAGGGCTAGTTTAACATAAACTATCACTAATATACCACAAACATTGCAATTAGATTCGGAGCCTGAAAGAATACTTACAAGGGCTAGTTTAACATAAACTATCACTAATATACCACAAACATTGCAATTAGATTCGGAGCCTGAAAGAGTACTTACGAGGGCTAGTTTATCATAAACTATCACTAATATACCACAAACATTGCAATTAGATTCGAGGCCTGAAAGAGAACTTACGAGGGCTAGTTTATCATAAACTATCACTAATACACCACAAACATTGCAATTAGATTCGAGGCCTGAAAGAGTACTTACGAGGGCTAGTTTATCATAAACTATCACTAATATACCACAAATATTGCAATTCGATTCGAGGCCTGAAAGAGCACTTACAAGGGCTAGTTTATTAGGGTTAGTAGGGCTAGTTTATTAGGGTTAGAAGGGCTAGTTTATCATAAACTATCACTAATACACCACAAACATTGAAATTAGATTCGAGGCCTGAAAGAGAACTTACGAGGGCTAGTTTATTAGGGTTAGAAGGGCTAGTTTTTTCGGGGGATGTCCTGCCTTACACCTTGCTCTCCTTGATAGAATACTGCTCTCCCCTCTGGGCTGGTGCTCCTGCCTCACACCTAGCTCGGCTTCACGCTGTAGAAACCAAAGCTTTCAGAATCATTGGAATCTCCCGCGATGAAGCTGATTCTGAGGGCCTTTCACTCACTCACTGCAGGCAGGTTGGTGGTCTTTCTGTCTTCTACCGACTCCTTCCCGGCCTTGCTCCCCCAGCTCTCTCTGTGCTCTGTCCCCCAAATATTCCTACAGGTCGCACAAGACCTGTCAGCAACCCTCTAATGGTTAAATTGCCAAAATCAAGACTCTCTGCTCACCTTCACTCCTTCATTCCTCTTTTCTTCCGCCTCTGAAACAAACACCCTCACTCTCTTCAATCCCACTCCTCCTCCAGGTCTTCAAAACAGCTGTTCACCACCATCTCTTATCTTCCGCCATTCAAAAGCTTGATCTTTTCATAAATCACTCCAAATCCACCTCTTTCAAATTCCGTTTTCTTTCCTGAAAGTCCCTGTACTATTGTCTATCCCCTTCCACATATCTCCCGATGTCCCTGTTCTCCAATGTTGCTGTGCTTCCCTCTCTCCCACTCTTGTCTTCTGCTCCCTTTATTTTATGCTTTATGTGTTTCTGTTTGTCTTTCTGTGTTTGTTGTGTTAGCTTTGGCACGAGCCTCGACTTTGTATAGAAAAATAAAATAAACTAGAACGGGCACTCGGTAGAGCGCATACCTTCGCCGCAGCTACTGTTCTGTACTTGGCATGGGAGTGTAGGGAACAGAACAGTGAACAGTTTGGTGCTGATTTCATGCAAATCGGATAAGAATTGACCGAGTTATGACAAACAAGATCGGGCATTGAATTCTGAACATTTTGGCATTAGTTGCATGCCAATTGGATAAAAATTGACCGCGCTATGGTAAAAATACGATTTTGACCTTTTCGTGACCTTGACCTTGACCTTTGACCCGATTGCTCCCAAAATCTAATCAAATGTGTCGCGTATAATAACCAATCATCCCACCAAATTTCATGCAATTCGGTTGAATACTTTTTGAGTTATGCGAATAACATACACACACACACACACACACAGACATACAAATAAATACACAGCGATCAAAACATAACCTTCCGCTTTTGCGAAGGTAAAAACAAGTACAGATACAAAGTACACTGCCCCCATGCCAAATAAATAAATACCATCTAACGTGGCAGGGGCACCTCCTGCGCCCAGCAATACCACCATGCAGCTCATAGAGACTGTATTGGGACAGAGAGGTATACAATAAATGATTGATTAATTGCATAATTAAAATCAATAAATAATGATCATAAAATATTTTCTTAATCAATTGCCTAATAGAATACCTAAACTACTAGTGCTTCATCCGAAGCTGTAACTTTTTGAAAATTAATTAAATATTTCAATAACCGAAAAAACGAAATAACTGATTAATTCATAAATAATGACTCGATTAATTGATTAAACAATAAATCAAAAATATATTTTATAGCCAAATCACTTGGTCACTGTTGTGTCCAAATATCAGCTTCCTAGCTCAAATGGTGCCTGAGATATTACCCAGATGAGAAAGAAAAGAAATAAGTATTCATTAATCGATAATAATGAAGTAACGAATAAATTAAATAATTAAACCAAAAAAATAATGCTGTTTTTGCCAAAGCACTTGCTCATTATTGTGCCAAAATTAGACCTTCGTAGCTGAAAGGATGGCTAAGATATTGCCCGGACAAACAAACAAACAAGAAAACAAGAAAGAAAGCGGGGTGAAAACTGAGTACTTCCTTACAGCGCGGCATTGTCCTTTGGTGTCCGGCAATGACGTCATGCAGCACCTGGAGATGGCATAGGAAAGAAGCGGTGTGTTCCCCCATCTTATGTTCCCCCATCCAAAACCTTGATCTTTTATACCCCCGCTAATTCACCCCAGATACACTTTTTTGAAATTCCAACTTCTTTCCTGGAAGTCCTTGCAGTGTCCATGTGTTTTATACCTCTCCCACCTCCCCCCAAGCCCTCTCCCTCCCAAAGATCTCTCGATGTCCCTGCTCTCAAATGTTGTGTTTGTGTCCTTCCCCATCTCTCCCCATCTTGTCTACTGCTCCACTTATTATATGTTTTGTGTGTCGGTTTGACTTTTTGTGTGATTAATGTTAGCTCTTTCACGAGCCTCGATCTTGTATACAAAAAAAACAAACAAAAAAAACCCCTTACGATTATGAAGTTTAAAATTTTTGTAAATAAACATAAATCTATTCAAGAGGCTGTGGAACAATGTGATAGTTACTTTAAAACAGCTCGAAATAACTTCTTTAAGAAATCAACGCCACTAACAATTAGACTTGGGTGCTCAATACAAGGTGAAAAGAGGAACCCATTTTTAAAAACAACTCTTAGACTACAAAATAATTATGAAGAGTTTCTTGAGAACGGTCTCATAGTAGAGCTACCCAGGATTGAAGAGGATTGTAGTCCAGGAATAAGGAATATTTCTATATTCCTAACCCCCAAACAACAACATTAATCCCCCCATCCCTGTATAGTAGTGGATTGTGAAGTGTCAACCTATTGTGCTCAAGGGTATTATCTGCTTGCCTGTGTCTTTTGTAATTCCTGTGAATAAAATGAACCGAAAATCTCTTCTCCTTTTAAATCAGAAAATTTGTTAGTCCAAGGGACTGTATTCATTACATCAACGATTTTAAAAAGTTAATTTGTCCATCTCTTTGTATAACCTTTCTCAAAATGACTTTTCCATCTGTATATTCTTACAATATCACCAACTTTGAACTTGGGTTTTCTCAGATTAATCTCCATTTCATATTCTAATTACCTTCGCAAAAGCGGAAGGTTATGTTTTGATCGCTGTGTATTTATTTGTATGTCTGTGTGTGTGTATGTTAATCGCATAACTCAAAAAGTATTCAACCGAATTGCATGAAATTTGGTGGGATGATTGGTTATTATACGGGACACATTTGATTAGATTTTGGGAAACAGATTTGCTCAAATTCTGACTATTTTTAACTCGATCGTATTTCACTCAAAGTTATGCGCGACTGAAGAAGAAGATGTCCATCCAGGACGTCATCACTATAACGCAATCTCCCGCGATCATTTCAACCTCAAAAAAAATTATAATTGCAGATTTGTCAAGAGATGAGGCATATTAACAAACGAATGAAACAGATTTGCTCAAATTCTGACTATTTTTAACTCGATCGTATTTCACTCAAAGTTATGAGCGACTGAAGAAGAGGATGTCCATCCAAGACGTCATCACTATAACGCGATCTCCCGCAATCATTTCAACCTCAAATGAAATTCAAATTGCAGATTTGTCAATCGGGGAGGCATATTAACAGACGAATGAAACAGATTTGCTCAAATTCTGATTTTTAAAAATCGATCGCATTTCACATAAAGTTTCACATCGCATACACTCCCATGCCAAGTACAGAACAGTAGCTGCGGCGAAGGTATGCGCTCTACCGAGTGCCCGGATTCTAGTTTTGTAAATGTTTCCGATGGTTTTGATTTTGTTGATGAATGAACTGTATGATTGTAATTATCTACAATGTCCTGAATTTAAGATACCCATTGTTGAGAACCGAGTTGTGTGAATTTTTTTTATACTAGTAACGGTACCCGCCCTATGGGCGGGGCCTCAATTGGGAGGCCCAAATGGAAAGGCAAAATATCAGAAATTGAAGGCTTTTTTACTTTAAGCGATTCATAGAAACATCCATTGAATCATATCACCGCAAATTGTTACACTCGTGGGGGTGGATTGTTTAATGATGGTACACTCATGGGGCTGGGTACATGATTCTAATTTTAGGTAATTTGAAGTAATGATAAATGTAGGGGTGTACTTACCTTTTCCACATGCGAAATTTGCATTTATGTTCATTTAAATTATGCAATGGACTACAAAATGTAAATGTTTCATGATATTTCTAATGTTATATCACCTTCATCTATCAATATTATTGAAATGAAGATCAAATAGCTGTATGTTGAAATATGTTGAAAAAGTCCAAACTTTACATGGGGTGTACTTACTTTTTCACGTGACTGTATATACACATATATACACATCCACACACATGTACACCGACACACATGCATGCACACATACACATACACATCCACGCACACACACACACACACACAAATACACACGCACACAAATGTACACATACACACACATACATATATACACATATATACACACACACACACACACACACACACACACACACACACACACACACACACACACACACACACACACACACACACACATTTTTTTTTTTTTTTTTGTATACTGAATCGAGGCTCGTGAAAGAGCTAACATTTACTTCACAAACAAATCAACCAGACAAACAAAATATTGTTACGGACGCGGTTAAAGGATGTTATTTTACCGAGCGGTGGTATTACCGCGACCGAACAGTTATTCCCCGACTAGAACCCGATTCCACCCAAACGTTGGCCGTATCGCACCGCAGCTGCTCAATATGGAAAACTCTAAAGCGACCGAATACAAAGAGGAAAAAGACGTACAGAAGAGTAATTGGATTTATTATTTACACACATAAGCAAGAAGAAAGCAGTCACGTTTATTTACAGAAGACATTAGATACACAGTGCAACGCTAGCTTACCTACAGTCTTAATTAACCCAGGGACAGAACAAACAAGGACAGACTCACGCGGGGAATGATGATAGGACTGGCGGGAGATGGATGGCTGGCGGGATAGGGAGGTCCAACTGGTCCTGCAACCGACCGACTCGTTGGGCAGCCGCCGCTCCTTCGCGGCCCTGCTCCAAACTGCCGTCCAGGCCTCACGCTGCTGTGGCTGCAGTTTCGGTGGCTCGAGCTGCAGTAAATGCAGTTTCGGTGGCTCGAGCTGCAGTAAATGCAGTTTCGGTGGCTCGAGCTGCAGTAAATGCAGTTTCGGTGGCTCGCGCTGCAGCTCAACTCTGGACTTCTCTCGGACTCAACTCAAAGCGCCTCTCTTGGACTCAACCGCTTGGACCCCCTCCCGTCTCTCTGTAAAAGCTCATCTCTTTGGACCTCCTCTCGTCTCCCTGTAAAAGCCCATCTCTTTGGAAAACGCCCTGCCTGCGGGTTATATAGGCCCCGCCCCTCAACCTTCGCGAACCTCCTTGATGTTTCTCTCCACACCCTCTCCAAGTCCAACCCCTTGTTCGTGGTTGGTTGAGTGGGGCTGACTCACTCCTCCCCTCTATGACGAGGTGGGGACCCGCCTTTCTTCCCCAACCCTGCCTCGTGGCCAATGGCGGCAATTGTTGGTTGGCAATGCGAATGGCAATTGACGAAAAGGGGGAATGGAAGTTTTGGGAGTGGGAATGAAGGGAATCTATCTCTTTCACTGGTGCAATGGAGTATTTCAATTAATGGGAGACACAGCCTTACCCTAAAACACATAATAAGATATAAGCTATCGAACAGGGGTATTCTATGATTAGCTGTGGTGTGGATGCTTTATGGACTAATTATGGGACGCCCTTTGACCTTTACACAGCTCCGGAGGCAGGAGGCGCAAATGTGTGCAAAAAATACAGTCCTCATATCCGCAACAATATATAAAAAGAGGGTATATATATATATATATATATACACACACATACACACATATAGACACACACACACACTCACACACACACATGCACACACACACACACACACACACACACACACATATATATATATATACACACACACATACACACACACACACACACACACACATATATATATATATATATATTGTTACGGTTTTTAGAACCGGCACTTGTAAATAATAATCCATTATAAATAATTCCCTGTAAATATTGCCATCTTCAAAAGGTTAAAGGTCGCACCCTAATTAGTCCATACACAACACGTAGGGCACCATAGGAACTCTAGTTATTTCATTAGTATGTGTTTTAGGTCAGGCTTTGATTCCAATAGTTTGAATCTGCGTTGTATTAATTAAATAAGATAGGTCCTTCAATCCCGTGCATTTTGATCTCTCTCTCTCTCCAAGCTACTCCATCATGCGCACCTACAGGCGGGGTTTATCTCTCTCTCTCCAAGCTACTCCATCATGCGCACCTACAGGCGGGGGTTGTCCCTCTCTTGCTATTACGCGCCTTAGCGCTTGCTTGCTAGCAGCGTTCGCTGCATCAAACGCCATTGCGCACGCGGTCAGGCTGGCGAAGAAGGGCGGAGCGCAGGGAGGAGGCGTGGCCCCCCCGTCGACTCATCATCAAAGGTGGAGCCAGCAAGCCCTCGCCGACCAACCAGGGCTGACGTAAGCTCGCTAGTGGGCGTAGCCCTATGAAGGCGGCTTGATTTCAACGCGCAAGCTATAAGCGCGAGTGCGAAGCCCTATTACGGACTGCGCAGGGGACCGTCAATTGCATCATTACGGACTGCACAGTGGACCGTCGATTGCATCATTACGGACTGCACAGGGGACCGTCGATTGCATCATAAAGGGACTGTGCAGGGGACAGTCGATTGCATCATTACGGACTGCGCAGGGGAGGGTTGATTGTCACGTTACAGAGAGCTCGATTACCTCGAACTGCGCTGGGGGATGCTGATGATTACGAACTGCGCAGGGAGTGACCAACTGTATCGGGTTGCGCCAGGGACTTCAGTTGAACTGCAGCACGTTGTGAACGTTAAGAGAGTGAAAGTGAATACCTTCCCCGATATATGAACCCCGCTAAGTAAGGTCCGCTCGCGTGCAACAATATACGAGCAGCGCTACCTGCCGGGTTTCGCCGTGGAGCTGGAGCGTGGATCGGAACCGGAGCGTGGACCGGGGTGGAGCGTGAATCGGAGCCGGAGCCCACGCCGTCCTTCTGCTTGGACCTTCCTTCCCTGCCACCATTACTCCTTTTGTGTAAGTCTGTTTGTGTTGTCCTGGGTGTGCTAATTAAGACTGTTTAAGATTGCCCTGTGTCTGCTTCTTCCTCTTCCTTGTACATTCCCTTCTTTCGTTTCCTCTTCTAATTGTACAAATTATTAATAAATTCCCCTGTTCTTTCTGTTTTCTCCTTATTCGATCGTCTTCGTCTTTTCTCTCCATTGAGTACCTGTGGCACAATTCGGAACCGCTTTAATCGGGTTTAGTCCTTTTGTTAACGGCTCGGGCTTCCGATTGCTAACCGCTCGGCAAACTCCATCTTGTCCACGGTCCGAGCAGGAGTTATCTCCCTGCTTCACGGCCAGGCGTAGCACTCAGGTATTTGGGACTTCATTGACCAATCACCCTGGCTACTCCCGACCGGAAGGAGCGCTATAACTTCTATGGTTGGGGGAACGGCCAGCTTAAAAGACAAGGGGATTAACCCCCCCCCCCCCCTTGGTAACGGGAGTGCCGACCCCGAATCCGCATCAATTGGTGTCAGGAGTGGGATTGGACCTGAACCAAATTTTTATATAATCTGAAAAATTTGGTCAAAATTTTGAGCGGCCAAAATTTTATTGTAACATCCAAATTATAGTCGTGCCATGGATACCCAAGGCGATCGAATGCCGGTGGGGGGAAATGAGGGGTTAGAGGCAACCCAGGACCACAGGGAGGAAGTGGGAGAGATGGAAGAGGAGGTTGAAGAGGGTGTAGCAATGGGGGTTGCAGGCGCACAAAATGGTGGCGCCACGCATATGGCGGCGGAGGCCGAGCCCGTGGTGGTGGCTGGGGCCGCTGTGCAAATGGGGTTTGACCTCAGATTGTTCCTGACCCAACTGGGTGCCAAAATCGATAGAATGGGGGAGCAAATGGGAAACCAAATTGGGGGATTAGATAACCAAATTGGGGGGTTGAGAAATGAAATGGGAAACAAAATTGGGGGATTAGAGAACCAAATTGGGGAGTTGAGAAATGATATGGGAGACCAAATAGGGGGGTTAGAAAGTAAATTAGGGGCCCAATTGGAGGACGTGAGTGGCGAAATGAACGAGGGGTTAATGAGGGTGAAAAGCAAGATGGACACCCGGGAAAATCAAATGAAAAGAATGAAGGACGGGTTAATGGGGTTTGAGGACAGAGTGGGTGGCCAGATAAAAGCATTGGGGAGAGACATAGACCGCAGATCGGGCGAAAAGGTTGCGGGGGTACGCGACGAGGTAGCGCGACTCGAGGAACGCGGGTTGAGCGAAGTTGAGAAAAGCAAAGTCACGTGGACTGGTATAGAAATCGCGACCCGGGGTATGGGGAAGTCGGCGACAGCCGAGATAGAAGCGAAAATTTTATTAGAGCCAGCGGTCGTCGAGGAAAAAGAAATTAAAGAATTAATAATAGTGGAAATTGGTATTCAAGAGACCGCAGACTTAGAAAAGCACTCGCGGGGGGAAGAAATGGAATGTGTGCAAAGTCCATGTTCACATCGTGATGCCGTGCTTAACCCCAATGAAAGTTTGCAGGTGTTGGAGCGAGGAAGAAGAAGCGCCAATGTGAGTCGGGCTGTATATGGGGCTAAGAGATTTTGCGGGAAAGTGTTTAGCGCAAAAAGAATTTTCGCGCGCTTGGGATCGAGACAGCACCCGGGGGGTTGTGGGAGGTCCCTTGTGAGTGGTGTGAGTATAAATGGCACGTGTGTGCGAATGGCGCCGGAGCGAGAGTGTGATACCGAGTGCGAGAGCGAACGCACGTCGGAGTGTATGTGTGATGAATGCGACACAGAGAGTGAGAGCAATACAGGGTGTGATAGTGAGGGTGAGAGTGAGGATGAGAGTGACACAGAGAGTGAGTTGGTTGTGGCGAGTGTGCGAGAATGCACACCTGAGTTGGTTGTGGCGAGTGTGCGGGAGTGCACACCGGAGCGTGTGATTGGGTGTGTGACGAGGGATTGCACACCCGTGGGTAGGTGTGCGCTGAGTAGGTGTGTACCGAGAGAGTGCACACACGTGGTGAGTGTTACGGAGTACGTAACAGAGGAGTGGTGTGCAATGAAGTGTGCGAGTAGGATGAGTGTGCAAGAAGGCGCACGAGAGGAGTGGTGTGTAACAGTGTGTGTGAGAAAGGGGTATGCATGAGCGAGTGCTATGACAAAGTTTATGGGATGTATGAGAGGCATTGGAGCGCCGCGTTGGGTGAATAAAAGAAGGAACGCATGGTGTGAGCATGCGAGGGAAGCATCGACGTTGACCGGGGAAGCGTTTCGGCCGACGTATAGCCGACGCGAGCGCTCGGGCGTGATGTTCTTTGTGTGCTGCGGGAGCCGGCCGGGATCGTAGTTGCGTTGCTCCTGCTCGGAGCGCCGTGCACGATTCGGGCCGGGCTCCGCTCTGTATGGTCGGGGCCGCGTCGTATCGGCGATCGGCGCAATTCCGGGGGAGAAAGGCCAGGTCGGACCTGCACCCCCTGGCGGGGGCGGTGTTCCGACCAGGTGAGGTTGGGTCATCGGGCCGGAGACTGAAAGGCTCCACGCCGGGATGGACCGTGGAATCTCGGTCGAACGAAACCTTCTCCCCAGAATCTATGCCGGACGGACCCAAACAACAGTAGACCAACCATCCGCACAGATAGCCAGCTTTTCGAAGTCGAGCTATGGAAATGTATTTCCCGCACCGAGGCTCGAGATAGTGGACTGATAGTGGTAGCAGTATGGATGGCAAATAATGTCTGATGTAGGGGGATGGTAGCTCTATCATCCCTCCCATCAATTTGGGCACATGAGCTTTAGTTTATGGGGATTGGCTGTACAAACTTGCCCGGGAGGGTTAGGATAATGTATAGGGATCTAGAAAATGACCATAGGTAACTGTAGATTTAAGTAGCGACATTATACCTGTAGTGGGGACGTAGGTAGATTAGATGGATTATAACGACGAGGGAGTGCTTAGTATAAGGGAAGACGGGGAGCACGAGTTTCAGAGGGAAAACCAGATAGATAGATGATGCAGTGTGTTTGTGGTTGTTTATTGAATGAGGAATTGGTATGGAAGTTCTTTGTGGTGAGCTTGTTGAAATGAGGCATTGCTCGTGAATGCTATGTGTGTGTGTAGAAAGTGCATGAACAGAGTATTGAGAATGGGTGTGATTGTGCATTGAGTGATTGACTTGGATGGTGGCAAGTGAGAATGGTTGGATGGAATAAATGGTCTGGAATAAATGGTCTGGAATGAATGGTGTGGAGAGGGAGTGTGGAATACGTGGAGTGGAGTGTATGGTGTGAAAAAGTGAATGGGGGAAGGATGGACGCCCTTCACGAGTACCCGGGTAGGGTAGTTTAAAAGTAGGTAGAGGGAGTAGGTAAATTTGGTGGATATTGACATCTGTGGTGCGAGAGTAGCAGAGTACTGCTTGGATGGGTGCATTAGTGAAATGAAATGGCTGGGCATGTGGCCTGTTAGTGTGTGTGATTGGTTGAGCACTCCACTACTGTTAGTCTGTCGGCCAGGTGAGGCCGCAGGTAGGCTCTGGGAGCCAGTTAGTGTTCAATGGGGCCCGAGGATCCAGAGGAGGACCAGGGTAGGCCGACGCCAGAGAGGGCGGTAGGGGGTGAGAGAGCCAGAGGGCCTTCCCCAGGTAGGTTAGGGTGAGGAGCAGGTAAGCTCGGGTGGCGACGTATAGTGGCGGAGGTGTGCAGGTGAGCGGACCTGCTGGGAGAGCCACATGACCCAGCCCCGAAATTGTGCAAGGGCACAGGGTGAAGAATCGGGGGAGTGAGACCCCAAATTGGTGAGCGCCACAGTATGTTCAATGGGAATTGGTTTTTAGAACCGCATAGTGTAAGATGGCCAATGGTTTTGCAGGGAAAGACCTGGGTAGTGTAGAGTGTGTTAATGTCATTTAGAAGGTAGTTTAGGATTGAAAATCTCTTCGCACCATCCGCGTCCACTCACCTGAGGTGAGAAGACTCCACACCGATTTTGTGCAAATGTTTGGAATGGTGAGACGCATCATGACGTGGGGGTGACATTGTGTTTGTTATTGCATCTCTTCCTCCTTAGGAGGGATTGATGACCAATTTGGATTAGGGGGAATATGGAAGACAGGACGTTAGCGAAGGATTTGTAAATTGTGTATATACGGGGAGGGGCAAGGTGTAGGATAGGCTGACATGGGGGGACGAACGCTAGGGACAAGCTTTCTCAGCTCGCTCTCCCGCGCCCTTCATGTCGCATTGCCTTGTGTTGATGTGTACCCTTGCGCCCGTGCACCCCGCTAACCCTGCTTTGTCTTCCTTCTCCACTCATGGACCGTGGTCTTTGTGTGCCGAGGGGAAAGTGTGCAGGTGTCGCAGGTGTGCGCCCGCACCCTCGCTGCTTACCTGCCTGGACCGGTACACCACCTATGGACCACACGTTCTGTGGCCAAGCCCACTCATGGACCACACGTTCTGTGGCCTGGCCCCTCTGCTTGCGCGAACCATTGCTGCCAGCATCTTGCTTGCGGACCACAGTCAAGGTGGCACCTATGCCAAGCAGGTGGACCACCTTAGTTGGCCCCTGCTGGCCATAATTTTAAAAAAATGTGGACGCGGTTTGTGCCCTTTTTATTGATTAAATAGGCTGCAAGAAAGAACATCAAGACACCAAGAAACATCGGCCCAGCAGCCATCGGCCCAGCCGAGAAGACGCCAGTGCATTTATCCAAAATGTATGACTGTGCTTTTTGGTGGTACTTTTTGTGCTTTTTAGTGCACTTTATTATTTGATTGTGCATTTCTGTGCATGTGGGTATGGTGTATCGGTACCGTGCAGTGCATCACCTTTCCTCTTATCAAAAACATCTGCTTTTGCCTTCCCAAAAGACAGGTCCGAGGTTTAGTTGAAAATAAAAAATAAAAACTAGTAGTAGTGTCTTTGTAAATAACTAGGGCATGCCCGTACTATATCTATATCTAAAATTATATCCCCCCCTCTATTTACATGAAATGGTTTGGTCCATGAAATGTTTTGGTCCATTCGCAACGCCAAAGCGAACGGCGAACGCTTTACATGAAATGGTTTGGTTCATGAAATGTTTTGGTCCATTCGCAACGCCAAAGCGAACGGCGAACGGCTTGCGAGTACAGTGACAATCCCCCCGGGGTTTTAATTAGTTTTAAAACATCGTTTAACGCCAACATAGCGCCAACATAGTTTGCCGACGGGAAATAAATGAATACGCTCTCAAATGTGCCATCCGAGGCAGAGTGTGTTCGCCACGTTCGGCACACGTGATAGCTCGCTGCTCTCTGATTGGTTGAATCGTTTTTTGGACATAGCTCGGTAAGTAATTGTCCGATTAATATGAAACCTTGAAAAGGCACATCCTCGGGTCCCCAGCAATATACCTGGCAAGTTTAAAGTATATCGGACCCGTGGTTGTCGAGAAACAGCGGTCACAGACAAACAAACAAACGTACAAACGTACAGAGATTACTGGAATTATAGATAGATGCTCCCCACCGGTTAAATGTTTAGTTTGAAAATTAATTCTGCAATTTGGTTAGTCTGTGGGCGTGAGTCTGCCAGGTAGAATGCAATGCAGCAGGCGGGACATATCTAGTTTGAAAAATGTCGCACTCAGGGTGAGGTTAAAAGTAGAGGGTTACCACACCTAAGTGTCACATTAAGTCAAAGTTTTGTCGGCACGGGCCGTGCCTGGAGAAAAGGAGGGTGCAGTGTTACGGTTTTTAGAACCGGCACTTGTAAATAATAATTCATTATAAATAATTCCCTGTAAATATTCCCATCTTCAAAAGGTTAAATGTCGCACCCTAATTAGTCCATATACAACACGTAGGGCACCATAGGAACTCTAGTTATTTCATTAGTATATGTTTTAGGTAAGGCTTTGTTTCCAATAGTTTGAATCTGCGTTGTATTAATTTAATAAGATAGGTCCTTCAATCCCGTGCATTTTGATCTCTCTCTCTCCAAGCTACTCCATCATGCGCACCTACAGGCGGGGTTTGTCTCTCTCTCTCTCTCTCTCCAAGCTAGGACTTCCGGTCCCTCGGGCGACGAGGCTTGCTTCGATCTCTCCACGGCATCGAAGTTTGAGTGTTTTCCCATTCGTGTCTTTATCGGGTTTCCGCTGGTTGTTTTGTTGTGTGTGTGTTGTTGTGTGTTTCTGTTTAGTTTTGGTTTTGTGGTTGTTGCGGATTGGTGTGTGATTGGTCGTTTTTTATTCGCACGTCGTGCGCGGCCTGGTCTTTCCGGGCTCCCTTCCCCTCGTCGGTGTTTTGTGAGTGCAAGTTCTTTCCTTCATAGTATTTGCTTGTTTCTTTGATTTTCTTTTCTCCCCCCTGCCTCTCGCGGGCATCTTACCCTTTGTCCGGCATTTTTAAAAACAAGATAAACGGATAGACAAAGAATTCTATATTGATTCTTTCTCTCCTCCCGGACACGTGCTTGTTCGCTCTCCTCCTCGTCTCGACTTGTGCCCCGCCCCCTGTATCTCGTTTTTCTTCCGCCTCTGCTCCTTCTTTCTCAAATCCACGTTCTCGCTTGGAGACTTTTCCCAGATTGTTTTTCATGGTTTTCATGGTTCTGTTTGGCTATTGTTGGAATATGCTTAAACCGCAGCCGTGATGCTGACGCCGCTCTTCCCCCCCTCCCCCCCCCCCCCCCCCCAGAATTTCCATGTCCTAAACGTTTCCCAGTGTGTACCCTGGTCAGAATAGGTACACCGTATCCCTGCGTGTCGTAAGAGACAACTAAGAGGGTTGGCGTCAGGAAGGGCATCCGGCTATAAAAACATTGCCTCAAAAAGAGAACCATGACAATTACAAGTACATATGGGCAGGGTGCAGCCAGAAGTGGAGATCGGTTTCTGAGGTTTGGGACATGGAATGTAGGGACAATGACAGGGAGATCAGGAGAAGTGGTGGAAGTATTGGTCAGAAGAAGAGTGGACATATGTTGTGTGCAGGAGACAAGATGGAAGGGAAGTGGTGTGAGAATGGTGAAGGGTAGGCAGGGACAGAAATAGAAGTTTGTGTGGCAAGGGTGCCTGGAGGGCGTGAATGGTGTTGGTGTCCTGTTTTCTGAGGAGTTTGTAGACAGTGTGGTGAGTGTGACGAGAGTGAGTGATAGGTTGATGATGGTGAAAATGGTGATTGGAAAGCTCTTGGTGAACGTCATCTCGGGATATGCTCCGCAGGTTGGTCGAAGCGATGAAGAGAAGGACAAGTTCTGGTGTACGATAGAGAAGCTGATGGAAAACGTGAAAGATGAGGAAGTTGTTGTGGTGGGAGGAGACCTGAATGGACATGTGGGAAGGAGTATGGACGGTTTTGAGGGAGTTAATGGGGGTTACGGATATGGTGTGAGAAATGGAGAAGGTGAAAGGATTTTGGAGTTTGCTGATGGAGCTGATTTGTTGATTTGTAATACTCAGTTCCAGAAAGAGGATAATAAGCTTGTTACATACACGTCAGGTGGGTCGACGACAACCGTTGACTACTTGATGGTGCATAGGCGAGATAGGGTGCACCTCCGGGACACAAAGGTGATCCCGGGGGAGGAGGCTGTTTCACAGCACCACTTGGTTGTCTGCGACATAAGGTTGAAAGGTGCGAGGAGAGCTCGTCGGGTGAAGTACCAACCGAGAATGAAGGTGTGGAGGTTGAAAGAAGTGACAGTAAGGGAGGCATTAAAAGAGAGGCTGAGTAGGGTCGAGGATGATGTGGTTGAGCTTGAAAGTGGTTGGATGTCAATGAAAGCTAGTCTCTCGGGAGCCGTTGGTGAGGTATGTGGATGGACAAAAGGACCACCGAGGCACTCGGAAACATGGTGGTGGGATGATGAAGTTGGAAAGAGGATTGACGAGAAGAGGAAGAAGTTCAATGAGTGGCAGAAGGCGAAGGGTACGGGAGCAGAAACAGCAGAGCATGAAAGTTATAAGGCAGCCAGGAAGGCTGCAAAGAAAGAGGTAGCAAAGGCGCAGGAGGCATGTAGGAAAATGTTCGGAGAACGCTTGGATTCGGCAGAGGGTCAGAAAGCAGAATTCAGGATTGCAAAGCAGATAGCGAAAGAGAGGTGTGATGTGATGGGGGTGAGTTGCTTGAAGGATGAATTGGGACAAATCGTTGTCGACCCAGATGGAATTAAAGGAAGCTGGAAAAGATATATGGAAATGCTGTTGAATACAGAGAATGAATGGGATGGCAACATAGAGAGTAACCCAGTTTTAGGACCGGCAGAGAAGATAACTGAGAAGGAAGTAGAGGAAGCGATAAAAGCAATGAAGAGTGGAAAAGCGGGAGGGCCGACGGGAGTTGTGGGAGATATGTTGAAGGCAGCAGGAAGTTGGGGTGTGAAGAGAATGACAGAGATCTGTAATCTGGTGGTGAAAGAAGGCCACATTCCAGTGGTTTGGGAATTGAGTACCCTCGTCCCTCTATACAAGGGGAAAGGTGACCCTCTGGAGTGTGGCTCGTACCGAGCGATAAAGTTATTGGAGCATGGAATGAAGATATTGGAAAGGGTGTTGGAGAGGAGGATAAGGAAGAAAGTGAAGATCGACGAAATGCAGTTTGGATTTATGCCAGGAAGAGGAACGACAGATGCGCTTTTCATTGTGAGGCAGTTGCAGGAGAAGTACATGGAGAAGAGGAAGAAGTTGTTTCTTGGGTTTGTTGATCTGGAGAAAGCATTCGATAGGGTTCTACGCAAAGTATTGACATGGGCATTGAGGAAGTTAGGAGTGGAGGAATGGTTGATCAGAGTAGTGATGGCAATGTACAAAAGAGCGCGCACAGCTGTAAGGACGAAGGACGGGAACAGTTGTGAGTTTGAGGTGAAGGTGGGAGTGCATCAGGGGTCGGTACTAAGTCCACTACTATTTGTAGCTGTGACGGAGGTGCTGGCTCAGAACGTAAAGGAGGGTTTACCGTGGGAGTTGTTGTATGCAGATGACCTGGTGTTGATTGCGGAAAGTATGGATGGACTGAAGGAAAAGATGAACAAGTGGAAGGAATGTATGGAGACAAAAGGTCTGAAGGTGAATATCGGAAAGACGAACGTGATGGCAAGTGGTAAAGCATGTGGTGAGGTGGAAAGAACTGGGAAGTGGCCGTGTGCTGTGTGCAGGAAGGGTGTCGGAGTGAACTCCATTCAATGTACAATGTGCGCTGAGTGGGTTCATCAAAAATGTAGTGGTCCGAGAGGGTCATTTACCAGTGTGGCAGCTACATTCAAATGTAAGGTGTGCACAGAGGGAGCTGCAGATGGAGGAAATGTTGAGTTGGATCTTGGAGACGGCGTGAAGCTGGAAGGTGTGAAAACATTTTGCTACCTCGGAGACATGCTGAATGGAGAAGGTGGATCAGAATCGGCAACGGTTGCTCGAGTGAGATGTGCATGGAAGAAGTTTCGGGAACTGAGTGGCGTGCTGATGAGTGGCGTGCCTGTGATTGATGCTGTGAAGAGGAACAGGTTGAGATGGTTTGGTCATGTGTTGAGGAAGGATGAAAGTGACTGGTTGAGAAGAGTGATGGAAATTAATGGAGAAGGAAGTAGAGGACGGGGTAGACCGAGAAAGACTTGGCTAAAGATGGTGGAAGAAGAAATGCAGGCAAGGGGGTTAACAAGGAGAGATGCAGAAAATAGGGCAAAATGGAGAAGATTGTCATGGGGACCGCAAGGCTAACCCCCGCTCTAGCAGGGAAAATGGCCTTAAAATGCATGTTGTTGTTGTTGTTGTTGTTGTGTTGTCTCTCCAAGCTACTCCATCATGCGCACCTACAGGCGGGAGTTGTCTCTCTCTTGCTATTACGCGCCTTAGCGCTTGCTTGCTAGCAGCGTTCGCTGCATCAAACGCCATTGCGCACGCGGTCAGGCTGGCGATGAAGGGCGGAGCACGGGGAGGAGGTGTGGCCCCCCTGTCGACTCATCATCAAAGGTGGAGCTAGCGAGCCCTCGCCGACCAACCAGGGCTGAGGTAAGCTCGCTAGTGGGCGTAGCCCTATGAAGGTGGCTTGATTTCAACGCGCGAGATATAAGCGCTAGCGCGAAGCCCTATTACGGACTGCGCATGGGACTGTCGATTGCATCATTACGGACTGCGCAGGGGACCATCGATTGCATCATTACGGACTGTGCAGGGGACCGTCGATTGCATCATTAAGGGACTGCGCAGGGGACCGTCGATTGCATCATTAAGGGACTGCGCAGGGGACCGTCGATTGCATCATTACGGACTGCGCAGGGGAGGGTTGATTGTCACATTACAGAGAGCTCGATTACCTAGAACTGCGCTGGGGGATGCTGATGATTACGAACTGCGCAGGGAGTGACCAACTGTATCGGGCTGCGCCGGGGACTTCTGTTGAACTGTTGAACTGCAGCACGTTATGAACATTAAGAGAGCGAAAGCGAATACCTTCCCCGATATATGAACGCTGCTAAGTAAGGTCCGCTCGCGTGCAACAATATACGAGCAGCGCTACTTGCCGGGTTTCGCCGCGGAGCTGGAACGTGGATCGGAACCGGAGCGTGGACCGGGGTGGAGCGTGAATCGGAGCCGGCGCCCACGCCGTCCTTCTGCTTGGACACCTTCCTTCCCTGCCACCATTACTCCTTTCATGTAAGTCTGTTTGTGTTGTCCTGGGTGTGCTAATTAAGACTGTTTAAGATAGCCCTGTGTCTGCTTCTTCCTCTTCCTTGTACATTCCCTTCTTTCGTTTCCTCTTCTAATTGTACAAATTATTAATAAATTGCCCTGTTCTTTCTGTTTTCTCCTTATTCGATCGTCTTCGTCTTTTCTCTCCATTGAGTGCCTGTGGCACGATTCGGAACCGCTTTAATCGGGTTTAGTCCTTTTGTTAACGGCTCGGGCTTTGAATTGCTAACCGCTCAGCAAACTCCATCTTGTCCGCGGTCCGAGCAGGAGTTATCTCCCTGCTACACGGCCAGGGGTAGCACTCAGGTATTTAGGACTTCATTGACCCATCACCCTGGCTACTCCCGACCGGAAGAAGCGTTATAACTTCTAGGGTTGGGGGAACGGCCAGCTTAAAAGACAAGGGGATTAACCCCCCCCCCCCCCCCCCCCCCACTGGTCACGGGAGTCCTGACCCCGAATCCGCAACAATATACACACACACAACACACACACACACACACACACACACACACATATATGCGCACACACCATGCATACACACATATGCACACACACACATATATATATATATATATATATGCACATATATACACATATACACATCCACACACACACACACGTACACAAATGTACATGTGTCTTTTGGGCGGTGTATAAGCGGGGCGGCCGACGGATTAACCGGGCCGAAGTCCGGCCCAACAGCATCCCCGCATGGGGCAAGATGGCGCACCTAGACTGTAGACTCACGTCCATTTAGCAGCAGCACTCGAGCGTGCTCAGGGTTGGCTTGGAGGATATGAACCTTGTCAACGAGCGGGTCATATTTACTTGAGCGAACCGCGCGTTTGAGGAAAGACGGTCCGGGCTCAGCAAGCCAGCCCGGCAAAGGATGGATACCGCCAGAACGACGCGAGTAACGAAACATACGGTCATGGGGAGTTTGATTAGTAGCGGTGAACAATAATGTCCTGATCGAGCTTAGCACCCCGGGTACCACCCAGGCCCATCGGTCCAGTCCTAGTCCACGGGACTTAAGGCCCAGAGTAATGGCTTTCCATATAATGCCATTAAATCGTTCCACCTGTCCGTTCGCCTGTGGCCTATACGGAGTAGTATAGCTATAAGCGATATTACGCTGGAGCAAGAAGGTTCCCACATCCTGGGACAAGAACACCGCTCCTCAGTCGGTGTGCACATAGGCCGGATTCGGAAACATAGAAAACAAGTACTGCAGACACCGGATAACTGTTGCAGCGGACATATCGCCGCACGGGAAAGCAAAAGGGAATCTGGAGAACTCATCAACTATCGTGAGAAGATAACGAGAACTACCCGAAGCCGGTATTCTCGGACAAGGCGGTAGACACGAAGTCAGCAGGGGTCCTTTGAAGTCCATTGCCAATCGCTTCCCACGGCCGGTTAGCCTTGACCAGCGTACCCATCCGAGGGTTGTAGAAGTGAGGTTTGAGTTCAGCACAAACGGAACAAGTGCGACATAGCTGATGAATGTCCTCAATGGAGTAGGGCAAATTGCGACTGCGCACATAATGAGCTAAACGCGTCATGCCGGGATGGCACAAAGAGTCATGAAGAACACGCAGGTCCTCAAAGGAGGTGAGACCTGCACACACCGCTGGCCATGATAATGCATCCGCTGCGAGATTATCCCACCCTGGGCGATACCTGATAGTGTAGCAATAATCGGCTAACTCAATCCTCCAGCGAGTGATTTTCTCATTCTTAATGCGCTGAGCATGGTGCGTGTCGTACATAAAAGCGACACTTTGTTGATCGGTAATGATCTCAAAACATTTGCCAAGCAAATATGGCCACCAACGCCTGATAGACTCAACGATGGCATATGCCTCCTTTTCAACAGACGAGTGTCGTTTTTCCGCAGAGGAGAGAGTCCTTGAAAGAAGGCCACAGGTCGCCCCCCTTGAGAGAGTGTGGCAGCTTTCGCATGGTCCGACGCATCACTTTCCAAAACAAAGGATTTGTTTACATCAATAGACGACACAGCGGCGCCAGCTATGTCTGACTTCAGGCCATGGAAAGCGGCCTTAGCGGCGTGACTCATGGGGAACTCTTTGCAATCCACAAGCGGACAAAGCTTTTCTTGAAAAATTTTGAACCCACTTTGAATAATGGGCAAAAAGCCCAAGAGAACGCTTCAAAGAAGCATGATCATGTGGCGGGGCCATGTCGAGCAAGGGCCGCAGTCGTTCCTTGTCTGGGGTGATAGTGCCGTGGGTCACGGTGTACCCCAGGAGATCTATCGTTCGAGTGGAATAGTGACATTTAGTCTCGTTCATAGTCAGGCGGTACTTGTGCGCAACCTCGAGGAAGCGCTTCAGATTAGCAATATGATGAGCTTGATCGTACCCACAAACCGTGAGATTATCCAGGTAAACAAAGACATCGATTAAGCTCTCCTTAGCAATGATGTCATCCATGGCCCTTTGGAAGCAGGGACCCCATTTGTGACCACAAAAGGCAGCCGGGTGAACTGGTACAACCTCTGTCCAGATTCAAACCCGGTGTAGATGCGATCTGCCTCAGAGATTGGAATCTGATGATACGCGCTGCGGAGATCTAAAGTACTATATACCGAGTACTGTGCCACCTGTCGAACCAGAGAATCCAATCCCGGGAGTGGGTAGGCATCCAATTGCATAAACCGATTAATCGTCTGCGAATAGTCGATTACCATGCGTTTGCAGTGAGTTTCGGTCTGAACCACCAAAACATGGGCTCTCCAAGGCGATCGACTAGGTTTGATTATGCCCTCCTTTAATAGCCGCCCAGTCTCCTCAGCAATTAATTGCGTGTCAGCCCGTGAATAGCGTCGCAATTTAACGGCAACCGGTGTACAGTCAGGAGTCAAATTGGGAAACAGTGACAGTGGTCAATTTCCATCCCTGCCAGAGCACACACAGCAAGAGTATCATGACTACCAAATTCCATTTCCAAACGACTATGCCGACGGAGAAAATCGTGTCCTAGCAATACTTCAGCACATAATGCTTGTAAGACCATTAAGTGCACATCCGGAAACATTCGGCCATTAATCACAAGCTTCAGCTGGCATTCCCCTCAAGTGCGCAGCCATAGCCCTTGGGAAGCCATAAAAATTCGGTGTGTTGACCCGAGAATCGGCCAGCTATGCTTCTGAACGAGTCGTAAATCGACATAGCTATCAGTAGAACCAGTGTCGATTATGGCATTTGCGTTCTGCCCTTCAACCATAATTGGAATAACAGCGTTGGACAGTCCAGGTGGCCCGGTAGTCGTCGAGTCATCCAGAGGGGGCGCTCGAGCCATGCGTGTGGACCCGACGCCAGCCAGCGTCGATCGTGAAGCCGAACGTGCCCCAGGTGATGAAAGGATCCCAGTCAAGGGCGTTCGAGATGTGCGAAGCTTGCGCGGGGAGATGATCCCAGTCAAGGGCATTCGAGCCGAGCAAGGCGCTGATTGTCTCGTCGGCGAGTTGATCCTAGTCAAGGTCGCGTGAGCTGCGCGGGGACCGAGCGGGGGGGGATCCCAATCAAGGCCGCACGGGGCACCGATTGTCTCTCGGGCGGAGAGAGAATCACAGACAACGTCAAGCGAGTTCGCCGGCCCCGTGATGAGCGACAAACCTTCGCAAAATGTCCTTTCCGAGAGCACGAATGACACGCCGCTTCTCTGGCCGGACAAACTGACCTTAAATGATTCCGGTTCCCGCAGAAAAAGCACTTAGCGTTACTTCCGGCTGATGGAGCGGCAGTGGCGGTGGCTGTCACACTCGGGCCGGGATCCTCGAGAGTATCCGTTGTCCCCGTTTCCGGCGGAGGTGCAGCATCCGTTTGCTCCACGATAGTAGCTCTCTCCGGTCATGTCACGCCGGTTAAACCCGCAGTGACGTACAGTGGATCGTACGCTTCCGCTTGTGCCTGTGCTTCTTGGTACACGAGCGATAATTCATGAGCTTTTTCCAGCGTCAGATCCGTTTCTTCAAGCAATCTCTGTTGTATTATAGGCGAGTGAAGCCCAGAAACAAATGCGTCTCTCATCAAATCGTCACATATTTGTTCGTGTGTCCGTGCTTCTGTCGTACAGTCCTTCGCTAATCGGCGAAGTTCCTGGACGAAGTGGTCGATGGTCTCCGATGGGTCTTGTCTCCGAGATGCGAGCAGCTTATCGAGTATAGACCACGCTCCGAGTCTTGATGTAGATCCGTCGTAATTCTGCCTCAGCGGCGGCGTATGTGCGCACTGGGATATGTACGTGAAAACTATATGAGACACGCGGGAGTTCAGCACCGCGAGCTTGGTTGCACCCGTGAGAGCCTCCTGGGCTCCCAGGTAGCTTGTCAGCAGACTTAGCCAATGCTGGAGCTGGGCAGACGCGTCCGGCGCTTGTGGATCCGCTCCGTAGATCGGAACTTGTATCAGCTTATGAGTCATGGTGTTCCCGTTCAAGACAAGAGAGGATTCAGAATTAATCGTTGTAAAAACCAGAGTTACAACATTGTCTCAGATTGTGAGTTTAATTCTGAATCGATCTCTAGCAATACCTGTCAGAAAACCAACAAGCAACATATCAATATTCAGCATTCATAGGAATCAGTAATGGATTTGCAACTAGCACGAGCAAGCCTGGAACAAAGGAATAATACGCACCATCTAAGTATTAGTGGGGGGGGCAATGTTTTCCCGTTGAATTCAAATGTTAATTTGTGGACACTGGTTGGGTTGTCTTTAGGGATGATAGAAGTTGTAGAAAAAATATGTCTCCATTTTTTTCAAGTTCTTTATAGCGGCCATTTTGGATTATCAAAATGGCGTTTGTTGAAAACCGAAATTGTCATTATCTTGGCTTCTAAATGACCTAGAGTGTTAATTTTGGTGTCCAAATGTACATATTTGCGGATACTTAATCCAATAAACACACATTTATACACCTACATATGATCAAAAGGGTTCTTATGGCAGCCATCTTGGATTTTCACGCACTTATGCCAACACATATATATATTTTTTTCCATCATTTTCACTTCTAAATCACATAAAGGCTGGACTTTAGTGTTCAAATGTACACTTATAATGTCTTTGTGCAATATTTTTAGTTGGCAGTGTTCATTGTTACATTGAAGGATCTCCATCCTCCTCATCATCAGTGTTATCGATTCCCATGGGGCGCTCCTGACCCGTGTTACCACACACCTCTTCATCTGCCCCACACATACACATCTCAGAACAGTTGAGATGCTGAGACCTGCATGAGCAGTGAGACATGCATTGGGTCTTCTTGCAGTTACATTTGATTAGATGTGTGATGGCAGCTGGGGCTGGAGGGTCCTTGGTTGTGATGGGCACCAGCTGATCTCCTTCTGCTCTCCATCCATGTTCTGTTGGTTGTGGAAGCTGGGGGTCCGGTACATCAGCCTGATGCCACACCATGGCCTGGAAATGTGCACGAGCAATGGCTTCATGTAAAGCTCCCCGTGTTGGTGGCAGCTTCTGTGCCTCTAGCTGTTTCTTGGTAAACAGTCTCCACCTCAGCTTGCCCACATCCACAACTGTAGTACGAGGCTCATACAGCTGGCATACAAATGCCTCAATGTCACTTTCTGTGTCAGCTCTCAGCTCCTCAGAGGCCCCAAGGTCATGAAACGCAGATACCACCTCAACAGAGCACCTATTGAGGGCTTGCCAACATGTGAGCTTTCCCTTGCCGGCAAACCGACCAGTCTGGTCTGCTCCCGTGAATGCATGGAATCCTGGTAGGGCTGCAGCCTTCCTGACACCAAGTTCATGTACTATTGGTTCCAGTGAGATTTGCCTCTTCTTGTTCCCCACACCCGTGATGAAGTATGTGTCTTTGCATAGTTCATGGTACCGGTGGAGTGCTAGGATGAATACATCAGTATCAGGTGACTGAATGTACAGCTGTGTTGCACCTCTTCGGACGGCATCTAGACTGTGAAGAAAGATCCTCGTATCAGCCTCCTCCTGGGAGCTACGGAGATGCTGTACATCCATGCAGTTGGAGAAGACATCCTGCCTTGAAGTGACGATGAAGACCTTGGTAGTCCCCTCAAAGTGACACAGAGCTTTCTTTGCCAGATAGACAGTTAGCTCATCTTTGGTGTTGGTGTGCGACAGGAACTGTTTTGCTGTCAGTTTCCCAATCGGGGTGCTGTCTTGAACGTGGTAAGCAGTGGGCGGCTTGCCACCTTGGCGCCTCTCCCGTGTGGCCTCTTTCAGTGAATTTGGCAGATCATATCGGTCAAACACGAGGTGGACTTCATCATACCCGTTGGTCTTGCAGTCCAGTGTTGCATTGAAATGGCCAGCCCACTGGGCACATGTTTTGACCCATTGTGGCTTACCCATTGCTTGCACTAATGCCATGCCGTCTATGACAGTCACCTTCTTGGGAGGGGGTGGAGTATGTTCAGGATTGTCGTCGTCTGGCTGCTGACCAGTGCCAGTTGACTTCTTGGGTAGATCTTCTAGGATGCCCATGAGCTTGCTTTTGTCTGTGCATGGTAGTAGTGTCCCAGCCATTGCAAAGAGGGTTCGTGGAAGCGCGGTGAATTCATATTGACCTATGGCATCCTTCAAGTTGATCTCTGGTCGTGAGCGGGCCACGATCAGCATGCGCGCAAACAGTGACCTGTCGTCTTTCAGCTCTACAACCTTGTCTGCCAGTTTGTGCTTCACAGCTTTCCTGGCACTCTTCCACATCTTCAGTTTGACCTTTCCCATTCTGGCCCAAAGGTTGATTTCATTTGTGTTGATGCGCTCTGCAACAAACGTGTTATACGCTTTCTGACCAATCTCATCTTGGTTGCAGACATCCTTCTGTACTTCAGCTGGCATCACCACCTTGGTGATGATAGTCGTCAGGTCTTCACCCTCATGCGTCATGGGATTCATGGACTCTCTGATCACATTCTTCAGTCGACGAATGCTGTCTTCCTGCCGAGCCCAGACTGTGGTTGATAGGTCGTGGTGCTCCTTGCGTGTAGCTGATTGTGAGCCAGCCATCTGACGGGCTTCTTCAGCAAGCCTACTCAGCTCTGGTGCTGTCAGAAAGAACCTTTCGCGGGCACTGGCATTCTGGGTAATGCCCACAATACCCCCTGTCACCTTCATGATCCTGTTGATGTGCTCCAGTGCATGGTCCACACCTACAGCACAGAAGGGGATTTCATTCTTATGGACACTGAAGTTCCCATCCATGAACTCTTGGTAGATCCCTGGATCTGTCATCTTCAGGGCCTTCATCTCTGCAAGGTACCGGGGAGTCAGCCTGGCATATTTCTGTTTGTCATGTGCAAAGAAGTATATGCACATCTCATCCAGTGAAGACAGGTGAAGCTCAAATTGTCCATCACGGGTGGCACGGATGAATGTGTATATCAGCATTATCATCCGCATGTAGCGTCGCACAAACTTGAACAGTGGACTCTTGGCTTCTTTCCTCTCATCAAACTTTGCCATGGCCTCCAGGACTTCGTTTGACTCGAGGACAGCTAGCATGTTGTTCTGCGCGCTTGTCATCTCCTCTCGGTTGTGTAGATGACAGCTCTGGGCAACCTGTTGTGCTGACTGGGTACATGGGCCCCTCAGATGGGGATGCTCTTGGAAGAATTCGTCCACATAGAGGTCGAAGAGGGCTTGGACAGTGGTGATGTGGGCCTCCAAAGCCCTCTTCATGTGCTTGGCTTCCAGTATTTGTCTGGTCGTTGTTGGGCCATAGATATCAGCCTCAGACCAAGCCTCGTCAAGACCACTGTCCTCTATGGCATTCCCAGCAGCCCTCAGTGCAGCCATCACAGTGTGCATCTCCCCTAGTCACAGTACCCACTTGCCTTTGCAGTCATCTCTGGTCATCTCCAGCTGTTTGGCTCGCTCATACAGGGCCATGTCTAAGGTGATCACTGTCTTCCTATCGGGACCCATGACCATGCAGTTGATTTGCTGTGTCTGTTTCAAGACTGTTATCAGTGTTTGCCATTCATGGGCTGGTGCTGCTACCAATGGCAGGGCGTTGACCTCTGTCAGAGGCTTCGAAGAGGAGAGCAGTGAGTTGTAGGCTGTCCAAGTTGGGATATCGTGATGCTTGATCGTACTGCCAGGTGGTTGTTTTGGATCGTGGACGAGTGACCCAACAGGGTCAGCATGCTGGGGTTCTGCAGCTTGCAGCTGGTCATCTGGTGGGATGATGTCGTCTTGTACGTCCTCAGCTTCAGCTGTTCGCATGATTGTGCGTGAAAGTAGCCACACTGTGTCCGTCGCAGAGTACGGCTTGGTGACATCTGGGTTTGACCGTGTCTTGAAGCTATACGTGGTACCTGTGGCAGATTGTTTGTTTGGTGCTTGGCAAGGAACAAAGTCTGGAGCAGTCAGAACCTTGAGTGAGCGGTGTCTGGCCTTTCGGTCATGTAGTGTCAGTGTTGTATGTTCATCTGTGGAGGGTGCATGTTCCCGTCGTTGGTAGAGTGCCCAGGCTGTAGCATGGAGTGTCCGCTTCCCATCAGGTGTGTCTTCATTGAAGTCACTGTTGTCCACTGCAAAGAAGACAAACGTCCCTATGCGCATGGTTCTTGGAAAGTATACACCCTGTTCTGTCGTAGACTCTATGACTGAGTTGGCCAGCTGTGTCTCCAACCGCAAGATCCGACTATAATCAACAGACAGACCGAACCCATGCAGGAAATCCAGAAGCTTCTTGTTTCTGGTGGACTGATGGACTACAATGGCAACGGCAAGCTGCTGTGGCCATTCTAAGCGATGGCGGAATGGTGCATCTGGCTCTTTGGGCTTGTACGTGACTTGGCGTTTTGACTTGTAGCCGTACATGATGTTCTGACTGATGGTTATAACATCTCGATGAATAGTGGCTGAGCGCATAGTCTCTGGCTCAATGCTCGTGGCTGGTCCTTCCAGTAGCCAGCGGAGGAAAGCATAGAGTACTTTGGGTACATGCTTTTCAGCATCATCAGTGTTCATTTCTCCTTCAAATTGCCATGGGTGCTTGTTCTGACAAGCAATGGCACTGCGGAGAACAGAGGCACTCTCAAACAGTTGTTCGATGTTTTTTTCATTTGTCTTCGTCATTGCATCTTCGACAGCTGCATCACGCACGGCAGTGGAGAATACACAGTCTGACTCGTTTCGACGTTTTGGTTTCATGAAGTGAACGTCATCAATGTGAGAGTTGATTTTCTCCTTCATGCCTTGGGTAGTAGGTGATGGGACATTGTGCACACCATTATTGTCAAGAATCCTGGAGTAAACCGACTTCAGGTCAGACATGTTGAGAATTTCACCAGCTTGGAGTAGAGAGCGAACAAGGCTGACAAACTCAATGTCTGCGGCTATTTTGATAACATTAGTTTCTTGCAGTATGTGTTCTTTGTCATCACTTGATGTCCCACTCTTGGGAGCACGTTGGACATTCTGCACCCAGCATGGGAGATGATACTTGACGTCGATCGCATGAGCATCATGTGCACTGATGGCAGCACTCAGCTGAACTTTCCACTTGTGGTTGCTGCCTTCTTCAACAGCTTTCTTCAGCTGTTTACCTGCGTTGAACGTGCATACAACATGTACACTTTCCTTAGTGACCTCTTGACAGAAGAAACAAAGGTCTCTGTTGAATGGAGTTGATGATGAACGTGTGAAGCGAAGAGTCTCGTCTTGCGTAGAACCTGAGGTACTTGCAGCGGCAGGTGCAGAAGAAGGACGTCCACACCTCTTATGAAGATGCTGGGTGTCGCCATGTTCGCAGGCTTTCTGGTGGCGAACTCTAGCACGCTCCAGGTGAGCAGTGTTGCATGTAGATCCATAACATGCCCGGTGCCACTTTGCTTTATTGTTCCTCAAGTCAGTGGCAGTGAAACAGCTTAATCGTTCGCTGATCTGTTTGAAGTCGGCATCACCATATCGTGCCCTCTCCTGGATGAACTGGAGAAACTTTGCATATGAGCCCAGTGCTGGCTCAGTCACTAGTGCACCTTGGGGATCCTGGCACTGAATGCAAAGTGTGAAATCAGTTTCTTTCTTGGTTTTCTTGCTTTTTGGCTCCATCATAGCTCAGGGTCACGAATCTGGAACATACAAATAACAAATAACAATTAAGATAGATGTGCATTAAGTTAGATTTTGGACACTGGTTCGGCTGTGCCATAAAAACCTATTTTTATCCCTTGTAGGTTATTAAAGAAGGTTTCATTCAATTCTCTATCCCCAAAAATGTACAACTGGACACCAGAATCGAAACTCTAGGTCATTTAGAAGCCAAGATAATGGAATTTTACGTTTTCGACATCCGCCATTTTGAAAATCCAAAATGGCCGCCATAAAGAACTTGAAACAATTGGAGACATATTTTTTCTAGAACTTATATCATCCCTAAAGACAGCCCAACCAGTGTCCAAAAATTAACAAGCAATTTCACCGGGCATTTCAATCTGCTACATTGGCCCCCCCACTATATGCACAACATTACACACGATAAATGTCACAGGAATGATCGAAACGCTGTCTGTCTGAGTTCTTAGAACTGCTGCGCAGTGGACAGAAGCCGCATAACACCTGGGTTCAAACTTAGGCACAATTTCACGACAAACATCACATAACACCTATCTCTCCCGGGAAAACCAATGTGACTCTTTTCGTTACAGAATACAAAATGACGTTTTTAAAATCAAAGATTTCAAATAATCTTCTTTAAAGTGTACGTGCACACGTGAAATGAACACGTTTACCTTTACTTCTGGATAATAATGTTGAATTAAATAAGAACGAAGAAATATATGTCGGCATCATTGTTGACGTTTTTGTGACGACTGTCATCAAACGTAAAAGTAATATATCTTAACGGAAAAGAAAAAGCGAATTTTAATATATGTCGACATTTTGAGCTATTTGGGTGGTGTATGAGCCAGTAAATGGTAAACTCCTCTCCTTCGTTCAGAGCGAATGCCCAACCAAAACATGTTCAGGCTTTGTTATAACATCGGCATTTAATCACCACTTTGTCGGGTGACGAGGCCTGAGGCAACAGTACACCAGGTTGAACAAGACACCGGAACCGCCGGGCTGCGCATGCGCAAATAGCGATGATGCATATACCTACGTCACCAACAGTAATCACATTAACATATAATGGCGATGATACATCGTCCCGCGTCGATTCCGGTTGAGACATTAAAGATTTCAAAGAAACCTATTTAAAGTGTATGTGCACATAACTAATAAAATTTAAAAAACGAAGAAATATCTCTCGATAATTTCCTGTAACATATTTTACTTCCAGATAATAATGATGAATGAAATAAAAAATGAAGAAACACATGTCGGCATCATTGTTGACGTTTTTGTGATGACTGTCATCAAACGGAAATTTCCCAAAAGGTGTGTGTGTGTGTGTGTATGTGTATATGTGTATATGTGTATGTGTGTGCATGTGTGTCGGTGTATATGTGGGTGTATGTATGTGTGTGTGTGTGTGTGTGTGTGTGTGTGTGTGTGTGTGTGTGTGTGTGTGTGTGTGTGTGTGTGTGTGTGTGTGTACATGTGTGGATGTGTATGCGGAAAAGAAAAAGCGAATTTTTCATATATGTCGACATGTTGCCGTCTGTGTCATGTTGGGCGGTGTATGATACATCATGCCACAATGTTTTATATATCTCGGCATTTTCCCGTGTGTGCATGACCGATCCCAACAGACACACACACACCCACACACATCCCACATGTCCCACATGTATATATCCCACATCCCACATGTATATACATGTTTAAAGTGTACGTGCGCATAACGAATAAAATAAAAACGAAGAAATATCTCTCGGTAATTTCCTGAAACTCGGTGAAATTTGATGACATTAGCTCAGTGAATTCTCTCGGTTTCTCAGTGAAAATTTTGCTTTGGGCGGTGTATAATCACTCCGAACGAAATATCTCTCATCGATTTCCCGTCTGTTAATTTATTTATTTTACATATGTGAATTACACGTCCATGCACACGTGAAATGGAGTTTGTTTTTGCACACGTGGAATGAACACGTGAACTTTTACTTCCAGATAATAATGTTGAATGAAATAAGAACGAAGAAATATATGTCGGCATCATTGTTGACGTTTTTGTGACGACTGTCGTCAAACGGAAAAGTAATATATCTTAACGGAAAAGAAAAAGCGAATTTTTCATATATGTCGACATGTTGCCGTCTGTGTCATGTTGGGCGGTGTATGATACATCATGCCACAATTTTTTATATATCTCGGTATTTTTCCCGTGTGCATTTATTTTTTCAATTATTGCTGAAACCGAGTCTAAAACCATCTATAAAAATGAAATAAGATGGTGAATTTGAGATAAAATCGTGAGGGTGACTCAATGAATGGGCTTTTTACAGGCCTTCAAAAATGCATTTCGTTCTACAAACATAAACTTTCATCGGATTCTCCTCCGGTTTTTTTTCAGCCGAGTCTAAAACTATGTTAGCGACTGAGAAAAATGAAATGATATATCGAATTAGAGTTGAAATAAAACTGTGAGAGAGAGCAAGACACCGCAGGCCTAACAAAAGGGCCTCAAAGCTATGCTAGTTAATAAAATGGTGGATATTTGTTTATGAAGCCTCTCCTAGAATGGATTGGGCCCCACACCCCCGGACCACACCCACAGACAGACAGACAGACAGAATCACCTACGGCTATTATAATATAGACCAGTGGGGCCACCCATGGGAATCCCACGGGCATGGACGTGTGTGACATTTGGACATATTGAGATAGATGCTGCACATTCAGTTTTACAAAGTGGTTACTGGCAATTGATCACATCCACAAATGATGTAATCTACACAATGTATTTTCTTCTAATAACATGTGAATGCATGTGTGTGCACATGGGAAATGCAGTTTGAAATGTGTCATTACATCTCATGTAAAATGTGACTAAGAGCTCAAATCCTCTCCCTCCCACATCACGTACATGGGGGAGAGTGGGTCACAAACACATATACATATACACACATGTACACACACACACACACACACACACACACACACACACACACACACACACACACACACACAAACATACACACACACACACACAACAATAGTTTGTATCTACACACTGTACTATTTTACTCTTTAAATGCAACAATAGTTTGTATCTACACACTGTACTATTTTACTCCTTTCTGCAACAATAGTTTGGTATCTACACACTGTACTATTTTACTCCTAATATGCAACAATAGTTTGTATCTACACACTGTACTATTATACTCCTTATATGCAATAGTTTGTGTCTACACTGTACTATTATACTCCTTTCTGCAGCAATAGTTTGTATCTGCACACTGTACTATTTTACTCCTTTCTGCAACAATAGTTTGGTATTTACACACTGTACTATTATACTCCTTTCTGCAACAATAGTTTGTATCTACACACTGTAGGCCTACTATTTTACTCCTTTCTGCAACAATAGTTTGGTATTTACACACTGAACTATTATACTCCTTTCTGCAACAATAGTTTGTTTCTACACACTGTACTATTATACTCCTTGTATACAACAATAGTTTGTTTCTACACAATGTACTATTTTACTCCTTTCTGCAACAATAGTTTGGTATTTACACACTGAACTATTATACTCCTTTCTGCAACAATAGTTTGGTATTTACACACTGTACTATTATACTCCTTTCTGCAACAATAGTTTGTATCTACACAATGTACTATTTTACTCCTTATATGCAACAATAGTTTGTATCGACACACTGTACGATTATACTCCTTGTATACAACAATAGTTTGTATTGCGGTGACATTCCGCGCACCAAGAGGGTGTCGGCCACGCCCGAGGGGTAGGCGTGGCCTCGGGATATACACGGGGCGCGCAGCCCTGAGCACGTCAGTGCTATAGTTGAGCTTTGGAATAAAGACTCTTTTTGGTTACCCGCGTTGTTGCTTATCTTCTTGGCAAACAAGTCGTGCGCATAGCACCGCACCTCAGTATCTACACACTGTACTATTTTACTCCTTGTTTGCAACAATAGTTTGTATCTACACACTGTACTATTTTACTCCTTGTATACAACAATTGTTTGTATCTCCACACTGTACTATTTTACTCCTTGTATACAACAATTGTTTGTATCTACACACTGTACAATTTTACTCCGTGTTTGCAACAATTGTTGGTATCTAGGCACTGTACTATTTTACTCCTTGTATACAACAATTGTTTGTATCTACACACTGTACAATTTTACTCCGTGTTTGCAACAATTGTTGGTATCTAGGCACTGTACTATTTTACTCCTTGTATACAACAATTGTTTGTATCTACACACTGTACAATTTTACTCCTTGTATACAACAATTGTTTGTATCTCCACACTGTACTATTTTACTCCTTGTATACAACAATTGTTTGTATCTACACACTGTACAATTTTACTCCTTGTATACAACAATTGTTTGTATCTACACACTGTACAATTTTACTCCTTGTATACAACAATTGTTTGTATCTCCACACTGTACTATTTTACTCCTTGTTTGCAACAATAGTTTGTATCTACACACTGTACTATTTTACTCCTTGTATACAACAATTGTTTGTATCTCCACACTGTACTATTTTACTCCTTGTATACAACAATTGTTTGTATCTACACACTGTACAATTTTACTCCGTGTTTGCAACAATTGTTGGTATCTAGGCACTGTACTATTTTACTCCTTGTATACAACAATAGTTTGTATCTACACACTGTACTATTTTACTCCGTGTTTGCAACAATTGTTGGTATCTAGGCACTGTACTATTTTACTCCTTGTATACAACAATTGTTTGTATCTACACACTGTACAATTTTACTCCATGTTTGCAACAATTGTTTGTATCTCCACACTGTACTATTTTACTCCTTGTATACAACAATTGTTTGTATCTACACACTGTACAATTTTACTCCGTGTTTGCAACAATTGTTGGTATCTAGGCACTGTACTATTTTACTCCTTGTATACAACAATTGTTTGTATCTACACACTGTACAATTTTACTCCGTGTTTGCAACAATTGTTGGTATCTAGGCACTGTACTATTTTACTCCTTGTATACAACAATTGTTTGTATCTACACACTGTACTATTTTACTCCTTGTTTGCAACAATAGTTTGTATCTACACACTGTACTATTTTACTCCTTGTATACAACAATTGTTTGTATCTACACACTGTACAATTTTACTCCGTGTTTGCAACAATTGTTGGTATCTAGGCACTGTACTATTTTACTCCTTGTATACAACAATTGTTTGTATCTCCACACTGTACTATTTTACTCCTTGTATACAACAATAGTTTGTATCTCCACACTGTACTATTTTACTCCTTGTATACAACAATAGTTTGTTTCTACACACTGTACTATTTTACTCCTTGTATACAACAATAGTTTGTTTCTACACACTGTACTATTTTACTCCTTGTATACAACAATAGTTTGTTTCTACACACTGTACTATTTTACTCCTTGTTTGCAACAATAGTTTGTATCTACACACTGTACTATTTTACTCCTTGTATACAACAATTGTTTGTATCTCCACACTGTACTATTTTACTCCTTGTATACAACAATAGTTTGTTTCTACACACTGTACTATTTTACTCCTTGTATACAACAATAGTTTGTTTCTACACACTGTACTAATATACTCCTTGTATACAACAATAGTTTGTTTCTACACACTGTACTATTTTACTCCTTGTTTGCAACAATAGTTTGTATCTACACACTGTACTATTTTACTCCTTGTATACAACAATTGTTTGTATCTCCACACTGTACTATTTTACTCCTTGTATACAACAATTGTTTGTATCTCCACACTGTACTATTTTACTCCTTGTATACAACAATAGTTTATTTCTACACACTGTACTATTTTACTCCTTGTATACAACAATTGTTTGTATCTCCACACTGTACTATTTTACTCCTTGTATACAACAATAGTTTGTTTCTACACACTGTACTATTTTACTCCTTGTATACAACAATAGTTTGTTTCTACACACTGTACTATTTTACTCCTTGTATACAACAATAGTTTGTTTCTACACACTGTACTATTTTACTCCTTGTATACAACAATAGTTTGTTTCTACACACTGTACTATTTTGCTCCTTGTATACAACAATAGTTTGTTTCTACACACTGTACTATTTTACTCCTTGTTTGCAACAATAGTTTGTATCTACACACTGTACTATTTTACTCCTTGTATACAACAATTGTTTGTATCTCCACACTGTACTATTTTACTCCTTGTATACAACAATAGTTTGTTTCTACACACTGTACTATTTTACTCCTTGTATACAACAATAGTTTGTATCTACACACTGTACTATTTTACTCCTTGTATACAACAATTGTTTGTATCTCCACACTGTACTATTTTACTCCTTGTTTGCAACAATAGTTTGTATCTACACACTGTACTATTTTACTCCTTGTATACAACAATAGTTTGTATCTACACACTGTACTATTTTACTCCTTGTATACAACAATAGTTTGTGCACAAAAAGAGTCAAACTCAGTGAATTTATTAAAGGTGAGCATCCGTAGTTTGGTTGACCGAAATTCCCAGGGAATGAAACAAAGGCGGACTTGTTTCAGGTAGGCCTGACTACTTACCTGTATACAGAGTGGCATGGCACTGGTGTGGAGTACACGTGATGAAACGGTGGCACGAAGTCAGCGTCGCTTCCCCTCGACCCGCTTCTGCAATCACATTCTGTACCGTCTCCTCCACCATGCCCAGCAGAATGGCTGCAAACTCCGGATACCTGCTTTTTGTGTGGGGGAATAAATGGCGACCTGTATTTTACTCTTCTACACATGAAAGCTCACACACAACACATTTCCATAGTCACACGTGCACACAAAATTTTCAAGCCTCAAGCAACATCAGTGTCAATGGCAACAACACCCACCGTCCGTCCACAACCACCAGGGATTCCTCTCAGCGGTGTTTGTACCACTCAACGCAAGCCACGTCACAAATCTTGGCAATCTACACCTGGCATGCTCCACACCTGGCATGCTCCACACCTGGCATGCTACACACCGGGCATGCTCCACACCGGGCATGCTCCACACCAGGCATGCTCCACATCTGGCATGCTCCACACATGGCATAGTTCACCACTGGCATAGTTCATCCCTAGCATGCTCCACTCTTGGCATGCTCCACACCTGTCATGGTCCACACCCGGCATGCTCCACACCAGGCATGCTCCACACCAGGCATGCTCCACACCTGGCATGCTCCGCACCTGGCATGCTCCACACGATGCATGGTCCACACCAGGAATGCACCACACCTGGCATGGTCCACACCTGGCATGCTCCACACCAGGCATGGTCCACTCCAGGCATGCTCCACACCAGGAATGCTCCACACATGTCATGGTCCACACCAGGCATGCTCCACACTTGACATGATCCACACCTGGCATGCTCCACACTTGGCATGCTCCACACTAGGCATGCTCCACACCAGGCATGGTTCACCCCTGGCATGCTCCACACCATGCATGGTCCACACCAGTCATGCTCCACACCTGGCATGCTCCACACCAGGCATGGTCCACACCAGGCATGCACCACACCAGGCATGCTCCACACCAGGCATGCTCCACACCTGGCATGCTCCACACCTGGCATGCTCCACACCAGGCATGGTCCACTCCAGGCATGGTCCACACCAGGCATGCTACACACATGTCATGGTCCACACCAGGCATGCTCCACACATGGCATGCTCCACACTTGGCATGCTCCACACCTGGCATGCTCCACACCTGACATGCTCCACACCAGGCATGCTCCACACCAGGCATGCTCACCTGGCTCCATATAAAAACAACAGCAAAATGAAATGGCAACAAACTGACAGCAATCATATAAAAACAACAACAGCAAAATGAAACCGTTACAAACTGACAGCGATCATATAAAAACCACAACAGCAAAATGAAACGGTTACAAACTGACAGCAATCATATAAAAACCACAACAGCAAAATGAAACGGTTACAAACTCACAGCGATCATATAAAAACCACAACAGCAAAATGAAACGGTTACAAACTCACAGCGATCATATAAAAACCACAACAGCAAAATGAAACGGTTACAAACAGACAGCGATCATATAATAACCACAACAGCAAAATGAAACGGATACAAACTGACAGCAATCATACAAAAACCACAACAGCAAAATGAAACGGTTACAAACTCAGAGCAATCCTATAAAAACCACAACAGCAAAATGAAACTGTTACAAACTGACAGCGATCATATAAAAACCACAACAGCAAAATGAAACGGTTACAAACTCACAGCGATCATATAAAAACCACAACAGCAAAATGAAACGGTTACAAACTGACAGCAATCATATAAAAACCACAACAGCAAAATGAAACGGTTACAAACTGACAGCAATCATATAAAAACAACAACAGCAAAATGAAACGGTTACAAACTGACGGCAATCATATAAAAACCACAACAGCAAAATGAAACGTTTACAAACTGACAGCGATCATATAAAAACAACAACAGCAAAATGAAACGGTTACAAACTGACAGCGATCATACAAAAACCACAAAAGCAAAATGAAACGTTTACAAACTGACAGCGATCATATAAAAACCACAACAGCAAAATGAAACGGTTACAAACTGACAGCGATCATACAAAAACCACAAAAGCAAAATGAAACGGTTACAAACTGACAGCGATCATACAAAAACCACAACAGCAAAATGAAACGGTTACAAACTGACAGCGATCATACAAAAACCACAAAAGCAAAATGAAACGTTTACAAACTGACAGCGATCATATAAAAACAACAGCAAAATGAAGCGGTTACAAACTGACAGCGATCATATAAAAACCACAACAGCAAAATGAAACGGTTACAAACTGACAGCGATCATACAAAAACCACAACAGCAAAATGAAACGTTTACAAACTGACAGCGATCATATAAAAACCACAACAGCAAAATGAAACGTTTACAAACTGACAGCAATCATATAAAAACAACAACAGCAAAATGAAACGTTTACAAACTGACAGCGATCATATAAAAACCACAAAATCAAAATGCAACGTTTACAAACTGACAGCAATCATATAAAACCAACAACAGCAAAATGAAACGGTTACAAACTGACAGCGATCATATAAAAACCACAACAGCAAAATGAAACGGTTACAAACTGACAGCGATCATACAAAAACCACAAAAGCAAAATGAAACGTTTACAAACTGACAGCGATCATATAAAAACAACAGCAAAATGAAGCGGTTACAAACTGACAGCGATCATATAAAAACCACAAAAGCAAAATGAAACGTTTACAAACTGACAGCAATCATATAAAAACAACAACAGCAAAATGAATTGGTTACAAACTGACAGCGATCATACAAAAACCACAACAGCAAAATGAAATGGTTACAAACTCACAGCGATCATATAAAAACCACAAAAGCAAAATGAAACGTTTACAAACTGACAGCAATCATATAAAAACAACAACAGCAAAATGAAACGTTTACAAACTGACAGCGATCATATAAAAACCACAACAGCAAAATGAAACGGTTACAAACTGACAGCAATCAAAAAAAACCACAACAGCAAAATGAAACGTTTACAAACTGACAGCGATCATATAAAAACAACAACAGCAAAATGAAACGTTTACAAACTGACAGCGATCATATAAAAACCACAACAGCAAAATGAAACGGTTACAAACTGACAGCAATCATATAAAAACCACAACAGCAAAATGAAACGTTTACAAACTGACAGCGATCATATAAAAACCACAACAGCAAAATGAAACGGTTACAAACTGACAGCAATCATATAAAAACAACAGCAAAATGAAACGTTTACAAACTGACAGCGATCATATAAAAACCACAACAGCAAAATGAAACGGTTACAAACTGACAGCAATCATATAAAAACCACAACAGCAAAATGAAACGGTTACAAACTGACAGCAATCATATAAAAACAACAACAGCAAAATGAAACGTTTACAAACTGACAGCGATCATACAAAAACCACAAAAGCAAAATGAAACGTTTACAAACTGACAGCAATCATATAAAAACAACAACAGCAAAATGAAACGTTTACAAACTGACAGCGATCATATAAAAACCACAACAGCAAAATGAAACGGTTACAAACTGACAGCAATCATATAAAAACCACAACAGCAAAATGAAACGTTTACAAACTGACAGCGATCATATAAAAACAACAACAGCAAAATGAAACGGTTACAAACTGACAGCGATCATACAAAAACCACAAAAGCAAAATGAAACGTTTACAAACTGACAGCGATCATATAAAAACCACAACAGCAAAATGAAACGGTTACAAACTGACAGCGATCATACAAAAATCACAACAGCAAAATGAAACGTTTACAAACTGACAGCGATCATATAAAAACCACAACAGCAAAATGAATTGGTTACAAACTGACAGCGATCATATAAAAACCACAAAAGCAAAATGAAACGTTTACAAACTGACAGCAATCATATAAAAACCACAAAAGCAAAATGAAACGTTTACAAACTGACAGCAATCATATAAAAACAACAACAGCAAAATGAAACGGTTAAAAACTGACAGCGATCATACAAAAACCACAAAAGCAAAATGAAATGTTTACAAACTGACAGCGATCATACAAAAACCACAAAAGCAAAATGAAACGTTTACAAACTGACAGCAATCATATAAAAACAACAACAGCAAAATGAAACGGTTACAAACTGACAGCAATCATATAAAAACCACAACAGCAAAATGAAACGGTTACAAACTGACAGCAATCATATAAAAACCACAACAGCAAAATGAATTGGTTACAAACTGACAGCAATCATATAAAAACCACAACAGCAAAATGAAACGTTTACAAACTGACAGCGATCATATAAAAACCACAACAGCAAAATGAAACGGTTACAAACTGACAGCGATCATATAAAAACCACAACAGCAAAACGAAACGGTTGCAAACTGACAGCGATCATATAAAAACCACAACAGCAAAATGAAACGGTTACAAACTGACAGCAATCATATAAAAACAACAACAGCAAAATGAAACGGTTACAAACTGACGGAGATCATATTAAAACAACAACAGCAAAATGATACGGTTACAAACTGACAGCGATCATATAAAAACAACAACAGCAAAATGAAACGGTTACAAACTGACAGAGATCACATAAAAACCACAAATGCAAAATGAATCGGTTACAAACTGACAGCGATCATATAAAAACCACAACAGCAAAATGAAACGGCTACAAATTGACAGCAATCATATAAAAACAACAACAGCAAAATGAAGCGGTTACAAACTGACAGCGATCATATAAAAACCACAACAGCAAAATGAAACGTTTACAAACTGACAGCGATCATATAAAAACCACAACAGCAAAATGAAACGGTTACAAACTGACAGCAATCATATAAAAACCACAACAGCAAAATGAAACGTTTACAAACTGACAGCGATCATATAAAAACCACAACAGCAAAATGAAACGGTTACAAACTGACAGCGATCATATAAAAACCACAACAGCAAAATGAAACGGTTACAAACTGACAGCAATCATATAAAAACCACAACAGCAAAATGAAACGTTTACAAACTGACAGCGATCATATAAAAACCACAACAGCAAAATGAAACGGTTACAAACTGACAGCAATCATATAAAAACAACAACAGCAAAATGAAACGTTTACAAACTGACAGCGATCATATAAAAACCACAACAGCAAAATGAAACGGTTACAAACTGACAGCAATCATATAAAAACCACAACAGCAAAATGAAACGGTTACAAACTGACAGCAATTATATAAAAACAACAACAGCAAAATGAAACGGTTGGAAACTGACAGCAATCATATAAAAACCACAACAGCAAAATGAAACGTTTACAAACTGACAGCAATCATATAAAAACAACAACAGCAAAATGAAACGGTTACAAACTGACAGCGATCATATAAAAACCACAAAAGCAAAATGAAACGTTTACAAACTGACAGCAATCATATAAAAACCACAAAAGCAAAATGAAACGTTTACAAACTGACAGCAATCATATAAAAACAACAACAGCAAAATGAAACGGTTAAAAACTGACAGCGATCATACAAAAACCACAAAAGCAAAATGAAATGTTTACAAACTGACAGCGATCATACAAAAACCACAAAAGCAAAATGAAACGTTTACAAACTGACAGCAATCATATAAAAACAACAACAGCAAAATGAAACGTTTACAAACTGACAGCGATCATATAAAAACCACAACAGCAAAATGAAACGGTTACAAACTGACAGCAATCATATAAAAACCACAACAGCAAAATGAAACGGTTACAAACTGACAGCAATCATATAAAAACCACAACAGCAAAATGAAACGGTTACAAACTGACAGCAATCATATAAAAACCACAACAGCAAAATGAAACGTTTACAAACTGACAGCAATCATATAAAAACCACAACAGCAAAATGAAACGTTTACAAACTGACAGCGATCATATAAAAACCACAACAGCAAAATGAAACGGTTGCAAACTGACAGCGATCATATAAAAACCACAACAGCAAAATGAAACGGTTGCAAACTGACAGCGATCATATAAAAACCACAACAGCAAAATGAATTGGTTACAAACTGACAGCAATCATATAAAAACCACAACAGCAAAATGAAACGTTTACAAACTGACAGCGATCATATAAAAACCACAACAGCAAAATGAAACGGTTACAAACTGACAGCGATCATATAAAAACAACAACAGCAAAATGAAACGGTTACAAACTGACAGAGATCACATAAAAACCACAAATGCAAAATGAATCGGTTACAAACTGACAGCGATCATATAAAAACCACAACAGCAAAATGAAACGGTTACAAACTGACAGCAATCATATAAAAACCACAACAGCAAAATGAAACGGTTACAAACTGACAGCAATCATATAAAAACCACAACAGCAAAATGAAACGGTTGCAAACTGACAGCGATCATATAAAAACCACAACAGCAAAATGAAACGGTTACAAACTCACAGCGATCATATAAAAACAACAACAGCAAAATGAAACGGTGACAAACAGACAGCGATCATTTTAAAACCACAACAGCAAAATGAAACGGTTACAAACTGACAGCGATCATATAAAAACCACAACAGCAAAATGAAACGGTTACAAACTGACAGCGATCATATAAAAACCACAACAGCAAAATGAAACGGTTGCAAACTGACAGCAATCATATAAAAACAACAACAGCAAAATGAAACGTTTACAAACTGACAGCAATCATATAAAAACAACAACAGCAAAATGAAACGGTTACAAACTGACAGCGATCATATAAAAACCACAACAGCAAAATGAAACGGTTACAAACTGACAGCGATCATTTTAAAACCACAACAGCAAAATGAAACGGTTACAAACTGACAGAAATCATATAAAAACAACAACAGCAAAATGAAACGGTTACAAACTGACAGCGATCATATAAAAACCACAACAGCAAAATGAAACGTCAACAAAGTGACAGCAATCATATAAAAACCACAACAGCAAAATGAAACGGTTACAAACTGACGGCAATCATATAAAAACCACAACAGCAAAATGAAACGGTTACAAACAGACAGCGATCATATAAAAACAACAACAGCAAAATGAAACGGTTGCAAACTGACAGCAATCATATAAAAACCACAACAGCAAAATGAAACGCTTACAAACTCACAGCGATCATATAAAAACAACAACAGCAAAATGAAACGGTTGCAAACTGACAGCGATCAGATAAAAACCACAACAGCAAAATGAAACGGTTACAAACTGACAGCGATCATATAAAAACCACAACAGCAAAATGAAACGGTTGCAAACTGGCGGCGATCATATAAAAACCACAACAGCAAAATGAAACGGTTACAAACTCACAGCGATCATATAAAAACCACAACACAAAATGAAACGGTTGCAAACTGGCGGCGATCATATAAAAACCACAACAGCAAAATGAAACGGTTGCAAACTGACAGCGATCATATAAAAACCACAACACAAAATGAAACGGTTACAAACTGACAGCGATCATATAAAAACCACAACAGCAAAATGAAACGGTTACAAACTGACAGCAATCATATAAAAACAACAACAGCAAAATGAAACGGTTACAAACTGACAGCGATCCTATAAAAACCACAACAGCAAAATGAAATGGTTACAAACTGACAGCGATCATATAAAAACAACAACAGCAAAATGAATCGGTTACAAACTGACAGCGATCATATAAAAACCACAACAGCGAAATGAAGCGGTTACAAACTGACAGCGATCATATAAAAACCACAACAGCAAAATGAAACGGTTACAAACTGACAGCGATCATATAAAAACCACAACAGCGAAATGAAACGGTTACAAACTGACAGCGATCATATAAAAACCACAACAGCAAAATGAAACGGTTACAAACTGACAGCGATCATACAAAAACAACAACAGCAAAACGAAACGTTTACAAACTGACAGCGATCATATAAAAACCACAACAGCAAAATGAAACGGTTACAAACTGACAGCGATCATATAAAAACAACAACAGCAAAATGAAGCGGTTACAAACTGACAGCGATCATATAAAAACCACAACAGCAAAATGAAACGGTTACAAACTGACAGCAATCATATAAAAACAACAACAGCAAAATGAAACGGTTACAAACTGACAGCGATCATATAAAAACAACAGCAAAATGAAACGGTTACAAACTGACAGCGATCATATAAAAACCACAACAGCAAAATGAAACGGTTACAAACTGACAGCAATCATATAAAAACAACAACTGCAAAATGAACCGGTTACAAACTGACAGCAATCATACAAAAACCACAACAGCAAAATGAAACGGTTACAAACTGACAGCAATCATATAAAAACAACAACAGCAAAATGAAGCGGTTGCAAACTGACAGCAATCATATAAAAACCACAACAGCAAAATGAAACGGTTACAAACTGACAGCGATCATATAAAAACCACAACAGCAAAATGAAACGGTTACAAACTGACAGCGAACATATAAAAACCACAACAGCAAAATGAAACGGTTACAAACTGACAGCGATCATATAAAAACCACAACAGCAAAATGAAACGGTTACAAACTCGCAGCGATCATATAAAAACAACAGCAAAATTAAACGGTTGGAAACTGACAGCAATCATATAAAAACAACAACAGCAAAATGAAACGGTTAGAAACTGACAGCAATCATATAAAAACAACAACAGCAAAATGAAACGGTTACAAACTGACAGCGATCATATTAAAATAACAGCAAAATGAAACGGTTACAAACTGACAGCGATCATATAAAAACGACAACAGCAAAATGAAACGGTTACAAACTGACAGCGATCATATAAAAACCACAACAGCAAAATGAAACGGTTACAAACTGACAGCAATCATATAAAAACAACAACAGCAAAATGAAATGGTTACAAACTGACAGCGATCATATAAAAACAACAGCAAAATGAAACGGTTACAAACTGACAGCAATCATATAAAAACAACAACAGCAAAATGAAACGGTTACAAACTGACAGCAATCATATAAAAACAACAACAGCAAAATGAAACGGTTACAAACTGACAGCAATCATATAAAAACAACAACAGCAAAATGAAACGGTTACAAACTGACAGCAATCATATAAAAACCACAACAGCAAAATGAAACGGTTACAAACTGACAGCAATCATATAAAAACAACAACAGCAAAATGAAACGGTTACAAACTGACAGCAGGACAAGACAAAGATTTTTAAAGGACAAAAAAAACCTTGACCTCACCGCTTGACCCGGTCTTTGCCTTTGCTCTTTAATGGTCGGAGCTGGGGAGGTTGGAGCTTGTCAACCACTTGATCTTTGCAAACTAAAGGCAGAACTTCTCCATGTCTGGCCCCATTCTGTGCAAAAGTGCAAGATATCTTGAACCTTGGGATTCTCATCAATGGAGGCAATTTGGACTGTTGTTATTCCCAATATCTATAGCTCCTGCTGAAATAATGACAATCTAAATTCCGCACAAAAGGATAAACTTCAGGTGTTTGCTTTTTTGGAATTTCTCAATAATGTGGTATTCAAACCTTGCAGCCACTGTACTGTGTGAATTACCTTTTAGTCAGGTTCACTATGTTTTGTCGTTCAAAATTTTGGTAGATTAGCAAAACTATACATTTCTGGAATATTCAGAGCATGAGGAATCCAAAAATTAATGTTTACATTTGCGTAGACACCTTTGCGAAAATGACACTCAGGACAGTGATGAAGATAGTCAGGTTCACTATGTTAACAAATATAATTTCTTTCAAAATTTTGGGATTAGCAAACCTGTACATTTTTGGAATCTTCAGAGCATGGAGAATCTGAAAATCAATGTTGGCATTTGCACAGACACCTGCATGGCCGCCATTTTGGATTTTGAAAATGGCCGCCATAAAATACATATTTTGCGCGATCTCGGCTTCTAGTCAACCTAGAGACTTAATTCAATATGCTAATCCTATGTTTTCTGGGTCAAGGAATCCAATAAAGGCCTCTGATATAAAACACGCAATCGTCGAAAAACATGAGCGAGGTGTGCGTGTTGTCGACTTGGTGAGGCGGATGTGAAGGCAGCTGAAGATTTTATTATAACTTTTGCCGAACTGATAGAAGCCGAACGATACATCCCCCAGCAAATCTTCAACTGTGGCGAGACAGGGCTCTTCTGGAAAAAGATGCCGAGGAGGACGTATATAACGGCAGAGGAGAAGAGCATGCCAGGCCACAACTTGTTCAGAGTGCCGGCGATAGCTCACCTTCTCTTTGTGGAAAACACGGTGAGATCCTTAACATCCAACAACTAATGGGACGCAAACGGGGCGCCCAGTTTAGCGGTACACACATTGATGAATCACCCTGCCTGTGAAACACCGACATGACAGGTTATACCTGGGTCAGGATTCAAACCCAGGCTGGACAGTTTAGAGTCAAGTGTGCGTACCTCCAGTCCAGGCCATCCTGCCAACTTGTATGCTGCATACAGGTGAAATATAAAGCGCGAGATATTTTTATATATACTGTATATTTAAAAAAAAATTGGTGTGGTTTTTGGCGGGCTGGAACGGATTAATAGCATTTCAATGCATTTTAATGGGGAAATTTAATTTGAGAAACGAGCAAATTGAGTTACGACCTCGGTCACAGAACGAATTAAACTCGTAAGTCAAGGTTTCACTGTATATATATATATATATATATATATATATATATATATATATATATATATATATATATATATATATATATATATATATATATATATATATATAAATATATATATATATATATATATATATATATAATATATATATATATAATATATATATATATATATATATATATATATATATATATATATATATATATATATATATATATATTGTTGCGGTTTTGAGAACCCACACTTGTTGGTAAATATAACATCATTCAAGGTTAAAGGTAGCACCCCATAGGTAGGCCACAAGCAACACGTAGGTCACTATAGGACGTCAGTCATTTCTTAGTATGTGTTTAGATAAGGCCATTTCCAATAGTTGCATCTGCGTTGCATCAAACAAATAAGAGAAGGCCCTTCCATTCATTTTGGTAGCCTCCCTTCCAAGCGACGCCATTAAGCGCTCTCCAGTCTGTGCCCCATCAGCCCTCCCAATTTGGTATGCTCCTTTGCCAGCAGCCTTCGCTGCCCGTGGGCTCGCTCAACCCAGCCCGAAAAGCCATGAGGTAAAGCCCAAAAAAGGGGGTGGAGCGCCAGGATGAAGGTGCGGCCACGTCAACCAGCCATCAAGGCGGAGCCAGTAAGCCAACACCAGCCAACCAGGGCTGGAGTGAGATCGCCTGACAGGCGTGGTTTGGGCTTTCAGAGCGTTCGCTGGCTTGGCTTATAAAAGCGCGAACACAAAGCCCTCGGAAGGACTTATCGTGGTTGGAAGGACTTGTTGGAAGGTTGGCTTATGAAAAGGACTTACAGAGCAGTGCTCATTGCAAAAGGACTGAAGCCAAGATTGGTATTACAAAGAACTGGTACGAGAGTTGAGTACGAGAGGGAGAGACGCGCTGTGGCAACCCGCTTTACGAAGGGTGAGCACGCGGCACGCATTGCCAAGATCTGCAGCGTGCAGGACATTGGGTCGGGGGTGCTTGGAGCGAGTAAGACCGGTAGCGCAAGTACAAAAGCACCGGTACGCATATTAAGTACGCCAATAGCCCAGCTTACCTTTCCCCGTCACGATAATTGTCCGCTCGCGCTACACTACGTGGAGAGCTGCCTGCCGGGTTTCGTCTGCTGGTACGGGTCGAGGACCGGAGCCTGGACGCCATAGCCGGACCTTCCACTCGACCATCTACATCCCCGCGTGAGTCTGAAGTCTGACACCGAATCTGAGAGCGATCGGGCCCGTGTCCAGGGAATAGAATAAGACTGTCTAAGGCTGCCCTGTGTACTTTTCCTTCCTCTTTCTTTCTTGTACATTCTTTCGTTTCCTCTTCTTCCTTGTACATTGTTAATAAATTGCCTTATTCTTTCTGGTTTCTCCTTAATCCGATCGTCCTAGTCTTTTCTCCATTGGGAAAACGCGGCACGATTCGGGACCGCTATAATCGGGTTAGTCATTGTTAACAGCTCGGGTCGCGGATTGCTATCTGCTCGGCAATATTCCAACAATATCCGTGATTCGGGCGGGAGTTATTCCCTTGCTTTACGGTCGGTGGTAGTAATTAGGTAATAAGACTAAAATTCGACCAACAACCCTATTTACCACCGACCGGAAGGAACGTTATAACTTCCAGGATCACGTCGGCCAGACAGGGGACAAGGGGTTTAACCCCCACTTGATAAGGGGAGACTTCCGGTCCCTCGAGCGACGGGGCTTGCTTCGATCTCTCCACGGCATCAAAGTTTGAGTGTTTTCCCATTCGTTTCTTTGTCAAATTTCCGCTGGGTATTTTGTTGTGTATGTGTTATTGTGTGTTTCTATATAGTTTTGGTTTTGTAGTTGTTGCAAATTTGTGTGTAATTAGTCGTTTCTTTGTTCGCGCCTCTTGCGCCTCATGCGGCCTGGTGTCTCGTGCAGCCTCCTCGTCTCGACTTGTGCCCCGCCCCCTATATCTCGTTTTTCTTTCACCTCTGCTCCTGCTTTCTCAAATCCACGTTCTCACTTAGAGACTTTTCCCAGATTGTTTTTCATGGTTTTGTCTAAATATTATTTAAATATGTTTAAACCGCAGCCTTGATGCTGACGCCACCCTCCCCCCCCACCCCCCAGAATTTCCATGTGTTAAACGTTTCCCGGTGTGTACCCTGGATAAGAATAGGTACCAGTGTGGCAGCTACATTCAAATGTAAGGTGTGCACAGAGGGAGCTGCAGATGGAGGAAATGTTGAGTTGGATCTTGGAGACGGCGTGAAGCTGGAAGGTGTGAAAACATTTTGCTACCTCGGAGACATGCTGAATGGAGAAGGTGGATCAGACTCGGCAACGGTTGCTCGAGTGAGATGTGCATGGAAGAAGTTTCGGGAGTTGAGTGGCATGCTGATGATGAGGGGAGTGTCGTTGAAGCTGAAGGGAAAGGTGTATGCTGCATGTGTGAGAAGTGTTATGATTTATGGGAGCGAGACATGGGTAATGAACGTAGAGCAGCAACGAAGGTTGGAAAGGGTGGAAATGCGAATGGTTCGACGGATGTGCGGAGTATCGTTGAGAGAGAGGAAGACAAATGATGAATTGCGAAAGATGATGGGAATAGAGCCTGTGATTGATGCTGTGAAGAGGAACAGGTTGAGATGGTTTGGTCATGTGTTGAGGAAGGATGAAAGTGACTGGTTGAGAAGAGTGATGGAAATGAATGTAGAAGGAAGTAGAAGACGGGGAAGACCGAGAAAGACTTGGCTAAGGATGGTGGAAGAAGAAATGCGGGCATGGGGGTTAACAAGGAGAGATGCAGAAAATAGGGCAAAATGGAGAAGATTGTCATAGGCACCGCAAGGCTAACCCCCGCTCTCGCAGGGAAAATGGCCTTTAAAATGCATGTTGTTGTTGTTGATAAGGGGAGAGCCAACGTCTGAGATCCGCAACAATATATATATATATCCAAATATATGTGCAGTTCTCCAGCTTTCAATGAGCGCAAGTAATGCCGTCACTGCCATGTACATGTGCTCTGCCTGTCAAGCTCTCAAGAGAACCCTCTGACAGAGCAGAATTTTGATCTTAGTTCAGATACTGTCATAAGTGTATGTAAAACTCACAGTTACCGACCTGGTTTCGCCCTTTTTTGGGGGGCTCGTCAGGGCAACGCAGTGAGTACTGCATACACTTATGACTCTGAAAACCTTTCGGTTATATACCAGTCACTATGCGATTTCATACCATCAGTGGGAACCACCATTAAGGTATCCCATCCAGCAATGCTGTACCTTAATGGGAGCGATAAGTGCCATCTGCCACATGGCACATTACCTCTGGTATCCACTCATTATATGGAATCCCCTGGATGCAGCCGGGAGCAACGTACATGGCATGGCAGTGACGTCATTACTTGCGCTCATTGAAAGCTGGAGAACTGCACATATATTTGGATTGGTTTGCTCCCAGCTGCATCCAAGGGATTCCATATAATGAGTGGATACCAGAGGTAATGTGCCATGTGGCAGATGGCACTTATCGCTCCCATTAAGGTACAGCATTGCTGGATGGGATACCTTAATGGCGGTTCACCACTGATGGTATGAAATCGCATAGTGACTGATATATATATATATATATATCTATATTATAATAGCCGTAGATGATTCTGTCTGTCTGTCTGTCTATCTGTTGGGTGTCTGTCCGGGGTGTGGCTTACTCGGTTTGCAGAGTAGCTCCACCCATAGCTCCACCCATTCTGGGAGTGGCTATAAACAAATATCCACCATTTTATTAACTCGCATAGCTTTGAGTCCTGTTTTGTAGGCCCGTGGTGTCTTGCTCTCCCCCAGTTTTATTTCAAATCAAATTCGATAAATCATTTCATTTTTCACAGTCGCTAACATAGTTTTAGACTCGGTTGAAAAAAAACGGGAAGAAAATCCGATGAAAGTTGCCGTTTATAGAACGAAATGAATTCAAGGCCATTGAGTCTCTCTCACGCCTTTATCTCCAATCTAACTCACCATATGATTTCATTTTTATCGATGGTTTTACTTTTAGACTCGGTGTCAGCAATAATTGAGAACAATCCACACACGCGGGAAAATGCAGAGATATATTTTTTAAAATCGCGTCATGGTGTATCATACACCGCCCAACATGACACCGCCGGCAATGTGTCGATATATATTAAAAATTCGCTTTTGCTTTTCCGTTATGATATATTACTATTTCGTTTGATGATAGTCGTCACAAAAACGTCAACAATGATGCCGACATATATTTCTTCGTTTTTATTTCATTCAACATATTAGCCGGAAGTAAAATATGTTTCAGGAAATTACCGAGAGATATTTCTTCGTTTTTTTTATTAGTTATGTGCGCATACACTTTAAATAGGTTTATTTGAAATCTTTAATTTTCCACAAACATTCCACACACGCGGGAAAATGCAGAGATATATTTTTTAAAATCGCGTCATGGTGTATCATACACCGCCCAACATGACACCGACGGCAATGTGTCGATATCTATTTTAAATTCGATATATCATTTCATTTTTCACAGTCGCTAACATAGTTTTAGACTCGGTTGAAAAAAAACGAGAAGAAAATCCGATGAAAGTTGCCGTTTATAGAACGAAATGAATTCTCAAATGCCTGTAACTTCAAGGCCATTGAGTCTCTCTCACGCCTTTATCTCCAATATAACTCACCATATGATTTCATTTTTATCGATGGTTTTAGAGTCGGTGTCAGCAATAATTGAGAACATTCCACACACGCGGGAAAATGCAGATATATTTTTTAAAATCGCGTCATGGTGTATCATACACCGCCTAACATGACACCGACGGCAACGTGTCGATACATATTAAAAATTCGATATATCATTTCATTTTTCACAGTCGCTAACATAGTTTTCGACTCGGTTGAAAAAAAACGGGAAGGAAATCCAATGAAAGTTGCCGTTTATAGAACGAAATGAATTCTCAAACGCCTGTAACTTCAACTTCAAGGCCATTGAGTCTCTCTCACGCCTTTATCTCCAATCTAACTCACCATATGATTTCATTTTTATCGATGGTTTTGGACTCGGTGTCAGCAATAATTGAGAACATTCCACACACGCGGGAAAATGCAGAGATATATTTTTTAAAATCGCGTCATGGTGTATCATACACCGCCCAACATGACACCGACGGCAACGTGTCGATATATATTAAAAATTCGCTTTTGCTTTTCCGTTAAGATATATTACTTTTTCGTTTGATGACAGTCGTCACAAAAACGTCAACAATGATGCCGACATATATTTCTTCGTTTTTATTTAATTCAACATTATTAGCCGGAAGTAAAATATGTTTCAGGAAATTACCGAGAGATATTTCTTCGTTTTTTAAAATTAGTTATGTGCGAATACACTTTAAATAGGTTTATTTGAAATCTTTAATTTTCCACAATATAATTTACTTGCCATTTATCATTTGATGATTACGAGACAAATTCCTCTTGAGGATCGTGACAATTCATGCGCTGCGTGGAAACTTCTATTTCCAAAATGAATGAGACGATCGATGAAGAACGCAGACTTGAACAGGATGCAGCAAGAAAACGAATGAGACGGGCGAACGAGTCCATCGACGAACGTCAATGCAAACTTGCGGGGTCACCCGTGGGAATCCCACGGGCATGGATGTGTGTGACATTTCGACATATTGAGTTAGATGCTGCACATTCATTTTTACAAAATGGTTACTGGCAAGTCATCAGATCCAGAAATGGTGTAAAAACCACCGTTTAGAGGCCATTTTTCCCCGCAAAGCGGGGGTTGGCCTTTTCGGGGACCGTGGTAGTTGTTGTTTTTTTGTCCCCTTTTTGAAGCAATGTTTTACGGCCGGATGCCCTTCCTGACGCCAACCCTTTTTGCCGCCTTCAACGACAAACAGGGAATTACCAGTGAACTGGTACTCAATTAGCCGACCTCGGAAGGATGACAGGCTGAGTCAACCCCCCTGGCATTAATTCGGCGATCGACCGAGATTCGAACCCAGGATCCTAAGCCGGCACCCTAGCCGCTAGCCCAACACCAGAAATGGTGTCATGAACACAATTTATTTACGCACAAGCACAAAAGCAAGACGGGCCGATTTCCGATTCCGACGGGCCGACGGGCGAGACGGGCCGATTTCCGATTCCGACGGGCCGATTTGGAGCAAGAAAAAGAACGAGACGGGAGAAAAAGGAGTGAAACGAGACGGGGAAAGCCGATTGGAGAGGCGAGTGAGGCGCGATTGGAGAGGAGTGTGAGGCGCGATTGGAGAGGAGTGTGAGGCACGATTGGAGAGGAGTGTGAGGCGTGATTGGAGAGGAGTGTGAGGCACGATTGGAGAGGAGTGATTGGAGGGGAGTGTGAGGCACGATTGGAGAGGAGTGTGAGGCACGATTGGAGAGGAGTGTGAGGCGCGATTGGAGAGGAGTGTGAGGCGCGATTGGAGAGGAGTGTGAGGCGCGATTGGAGAGGCGTGTGAAGGATTGGAGAGGAGAGGAGTGTGAGGGATTGGAGAGGTGAGGGATTGGAAAGGAGAGGGATGTGAGGGTTTGGAGAGGAGAGGAGTGCTAGGTGGAGAGAGGAGAGTGTCAGGTGGAGACAGGAGAGTGTCAGGTGGAGACAGGAGAGTGTCAGGTGGAGAGGAGTGAGGGGTCACATATTATGTGAAATAAATAAATTGTGTTCATCACACCATTTCTGGATCTGATGACTTGCCAGTAACCATTTTGTAAAAATGAATGTGCAGCATATAACTCAATATGTCGAAATGTCACACACATCCATGCCCGTGGGATTCCCACGGGTGACCCCGCTAGTATATATATAATATATATATTGTTTCGGAACCGGAGTACGGCACTCCCCTTAGGGGGGGGGGGGGTGGGGGGGGTTAATCCCCCCTTCTATTTTCACTGGCCGTCTCTGCTCCTGACGCTACACAGCTACCTCCGGAAAGGCAGGTGCGCAGCCCCGTTCGTACCGCGGACAGATGTTAATTGCCGAGCGGTTTTAGCAACCGCGGCACGAACTATTAACAAGGACTAGACCCGATTCTTGAACGTTGGCCAAATCGTGCCACAGGTATTCAATGAAGGAAATCACTAAGACGACGGATGTGAAGAAGAGGAAGACAGCAGTAGGAAATACGAATATGATTTATTTGCTATTATTTACAACCAAAAGAAACCAAGGAGGAGGAAAGATAATAAAATAATATACAGAAGAAGAAGAGGACACAGTGCAAATTAGCTTACCTACTACAGTCTTACTTAACCCCAAGGACAAGACACACAGAACAAACTCACGTACACAGAAGGATGGAATGGAGGCAGGAACGAAGGACTGGAAGGAGAGAGGAAGGTTCAGCTGGAGCAGATGGTTCGGGCTTGATCCCGCACAGGACGTCGGGCTGAACCTCGACAGCTACCGATGCCACCGATCCTGGTTCCCGCGTGGTAACGGTCGAAGCTGCCTGGTGGAGCCAACGCTGCCTGATGGAGTCAACGCTGCCTGGTGGAGTCAACGCAGCCTGGTGGAGTCAATGCTGCCTGGTGGAGTCAAAGCTGCCTGGTGGAGTCAAAGCTGCATGGTACTGCTCGTGGGGCTCCGTCACTTTCCTCGCTCTGGACTCATCTGCCGCATCTCTCTCTCTAAAGGCTTGCGCGCGCGCTTTTATCGCACCTGGGGCGATCAAGCCGCCGGCCTCCAGGACACGCCCATCGGTGAGCTCGCCTCGGCCTTGATTGGTCGCGAGGGCTCACCGATCCCGCCCCTAGAGGAGGCGTTGGCAAGGCCACGCCTTGTTCCTGGCGCTGAGCTAACTCTTCCCACCTTCTGCTCCGAGATGACCTTGTGCTCAATGGAGTCTTGCGGCGAAAAACATGGTCCCAAAGCAGCAGCGGCGAATGCAGAAAACCACCCGATGCAGTTGGCAATGGCTGACAAAAGGGGCATGCGGTTTGAAATGGAGGCTTTGGGGAATTTGAAAAGGGATTCTACCTTGTTCCAATTTGATGCAATGCAGTGTCAACTAATGGAAGACAGAACCTTAACCTAATACACATAATAAGGAGATAACTACTGAACAGGGAGATCTATGATTTGCTACGTGATTGTATATGAACTAACTACGGGGATGACCTTTACCCTTTTCACACCAAATGGAGGAAGGAGGGTGATATTTCCAACACACAAAAACACAATTCTCAAATCCATAACAAAAAATATATAAATATATATATATATATATATATATATATATATATATATATATATATATATATATATAAAAATATATATATACATATATATACGTATATATATATATATATATATATTGTTACGGACACGCGGATTAAGATGTTATGATGGGCCGAGCGGAATGGCCGCCGTGTTCGCACAGTTTACCCGATTCCACCCGACGTTGACCAAATCGCGCTATGCTAAATCAATGAAGGAAAGGACACAACGACTGGGATAAATGAAACGACACAAGAGGTACAGTTCTCAAGACCTCCGGAGGACGATATAATTGGTGGGGGAGAAAAAGGGGTAGATTACAAGGTATGAGGTAAAGCACAGAAGAGATAGGCACTTAGACACAATCTTATCTCTCCCAGACAGACCACAGACAAACGGAACAAGACTGACTTACACAGGGAGTGATGGCAGGGAAGGACAGGCAGTCGATAGCACAAGGTGCACCTTGGCTCAGGGGCAGAATCAAGCACGGTCCAGTCCAGAGATGCGGGGAGGTATTGCAGCGCTCGGAGGTGGCGTCTCTCTTCCTTCAAGTCCAGCGTGCATCTAACGTCACCTCCCTCTTCCTGCGCATGCTCAGCGGGGAGTGACACGCCCTCGGCTCGTTGGCTCCGCCCCAGATGGGAGCGGTCCGCCGCTTCTATTGGGTGCGGGGGGTTACCGGGGTCCGCCCTTGACGAGGAGCTGACAGCGAGCCCCTACGTGGTAACCCCGTCGAGCACATGTTCGATGGCGGCTAACCAAGCCGGAGTGAGGACGCGCACTCCCCGCGCCGCCGCCGATGTTGTTGCTGTTGTTGTTGTTGTTGCTGAACCGTGAGGAAAAGCTGCGGGGAGGTATTGGGAGGTCCTAAACTTCCTAACGGTGCCATACAATCACATTCTGGTGCAACGAAGAGTCAGAATTAATGGAAACGAGTCCTTAACTGACATAGACTAAGAATAACTAGCAAGATGTCCTATAGTTGTCTACGTGAGATGCGGTGGACCTGGATGCGACATTTAATGGGGGAAATAGGGGAAGGTCGGGTCTACAGAGTGTTGTTTACAGAAAATGGGACTTGGGAATGGGGAATTGGGGATAGTTGGGAAGTACTGAGGAAATAGGGGAATATTTACAAGCGGATATGGATGGAGGCCAATCTCATATCCGCAACATTGCACCCTTCTCTACCTCGGGGCGTCCCGACCCGATAAATGTTTACCTACGTTAGTGTGGCACTCAGATGTAGTTCCCTCTACTATTAACTCAACCCTGAGTGCGACAGTTTTACAGATGTTCACAAATGAGTAAATATGTCCCCCTGCGACGTTGCACCCTTCTCCTCACAGAAACACACCCACAGGATAACCGAATCGCGGAAAGAATCCTCAAACTAAACATACAGCCGGTAGGGAGCATCATTTATACAAGACTACACTGATATTTACACTACGATCCAGGACCTGTTCTTTGAGGAACACATGCAGATGTTATGCATAGAGAGAGAGCACGCATGCCAGCATCGATACACCAACCCACGAGTGCCCTGTGGCCCTACGGCCTTTAATAATGTGCAGAGCACCCCATCCAAGCACCAAAAGCACCACCCCATACATACAGTCAGCACCATCCGGTGCACCAATAAAGTGTTCATAGTCACCGGTGGTATCGCAGCCGGCCAATGTTCTGCCGCTGGTCTTGCCTTCCTGGAGTGCACTTGGCCTTCTGGCTTCTTTAAAAATAAAGAAAGGCGCCAACCGCGTCCATTTCTAAATTGTGGCCGTCAGGGGGCCAACTATAAGTGGTTCACCTGTATGGCATAGGTGCCACGTTGACCCAGAGGTCCATCAACGGGTGGTGCTTGCCCGCAAAAGAACTGCGGTCCATTGTGGGTGGCCACAAAAATTGCGGTCCATATGGTGTATCGATCCAGGCAGCAAGCAGCGAAAGTACAGGCCCACAACTGCGGAGCCAGCACCTCTCTCTCCTCTCTCTCCTCTCTCTCTGCCCCAAAGCCAGATCCTCGGAGGTGGGAGACAAAAGAAAAGACAAGTGAGTAAGGTGGTAAGGGCGCAAAAGTGCACGCAATATTAGGTAATGCACACTAGGGGCACATGGGAACCAGGTGAGACAGGTACGTTCCTACCGTACGCCCCCCCCCCCCCCACCAGGTAACCTACATTGCCCCTCCCTTACCCCTTACTGTATCCACACAACACAACACTACCCATAAACATCTACTTTACACATCAACAAACGTCCCTACTGTCTTCCCCGTTCCTCCCATAAACCAAATTCGTCTTCTCTCCCTCCTAACCAATCAAATTTGCCATTTCCAACTCTCATCAAAATTTGCCATCTCCAACTCAACATCAAAATTTGCCATGACCAATTCATCATCAGTCCCTCCTAGGGAGGGAGAGATTGAATCACCCCAATGTCTCATCCACGTCGTGATGCGTCTCACAAATCCAACAGCAATTCTCCTTTCCTGCAACACAAAACAAAGAAAACACAGGTGTGGAGTCATCATCATCACCTCAGGTAAGTGGCTGCATATGGTGCGACAGGTTCATCAATCCTAACTATTTCCTAAATGACTTTAACAACTTTTCATTACCCGGGGTCTTTCCCTGCCAATCCATTGGCCAACTTACACTATGGGTTCTAAAAACCAATTCCCATTGACCAAACTGTGGTGCTTCTCAATTTGGGGTCTCACTCCCCCGATTCATCTCCCGGTGCCCTCGCACAATTTCTGGGCTGTGACGTGTAGCTCTCCCAGCAGGTCTACCCACCTGCACACCTCCACCACTGTAGTTGCCACCCGAGCTTACCTGCTCCTCATCCTAACCTAACTAACTGGGGAAGGCCCTCTCGCACTCTCACCCCCTCAGTGCCCTCTCTGGCACGGGCTGCCCGATCCACACCCGGGATCCTCAGGCACCCACTGACACTAACGGCTCCCAGAGCCCACCTGCGGCCTCACCTGGCCGACACCCTCACAGTGGTGGAGTGCCCAAACCAACTACACACACTAACAGGCTACACGCCCAGCCATTTCCACCACACTAATGCACCCATCCACAATACCATTCTGCAACCGCACCACAAATGCCAATATCCAACCACAATTTACCTATACCCTCTACCTAACACTTACACTACCCGCCCCGGGTACTCGTGAAAGGGGTCCACTCTTCCCCCATCCACACCTTCGCACCATGCACACCACTCCGTACCACTTACTCCAACTCTCTCCACACCACTCATTCCAATACTCCATGTATTCCACACACCTGTACTTGCACACCTGTGCTCTCATACCTGGTGCCACCTGCACCCTTCTCTCCCCCAAGCGCATTCGCGCTGATCCACAACACTCACTACTCATACACTGCTCCACACACCTGTCCAGTTCTCACACAGCATCATCTCATCTAACTACTCCCCTCAGAAACTTGCGCTTCCCAGTCGTCCCTTTAAACTATTGCGCTCCCTCGTCATTATCATCCACTCTAATCTACCTGCGTCCCCTCTACAGGTATCAGTCACTAACTAATCTTAACGTCACCTAATGTCACTCTTCTAGGGCCCTACACACCATATCCTAACCCACCCGGGCTAGTTTTCACTGCCATCAACCCCATAATCTATAGCGCATTTGCCCCACCATGGGAAGGGTGGCAGGGATGCCACCCTTACCCACCGTCATACGGCGCGAGTGGGACCTTGTGGGACCACCTCGTATGCGAATCGTTGCCCGCCTGCCGGACCCCGTGCGTCGCCCCTTGCGGGGTCAGCGCGGGGCCGAACCGGCCGGGCCCCCACAGTACATTACCCCCAAGGGGCTCTCGTGCCTCCCCTGTCCCTCTAAAAACCACCCCTGTTGGTGTCGATGCATGGGTCACACTTCCGCAACCCGCTACCCATTCCATACCACCACAACCTTGCTCACTCACACCTCGCACCTCTCCCATCACCGGACCCTCTCGCTCGCACCCTCGTTCCATACCCTCCGGACCAGCCATACACCTCACTCTTGGCCTCTCACGAACATCCGGGTCTATCTCGACCCCCAAGCTTATTAAATCACCTGGCGCATCATACGCACGACCATATTGGTCACCACTTACACCGGGTCCTCTTTCTCTTCGCTTCTCCTCCATCACCTGCGAATCCCTCATCCGGTTAATGAGCACATCATCACGATCCGAACACAGACTTTGGACCAATTCTTTTACTTCCTCCTTTATCTCTTTCTTATCCTCTCTCCGTCGCTTCTTAATTTCGCTCACCCCTTCTTCCACTTCTTCTAATTTCTGCTTCACCTCCTTCATCTCCTCGTGCGCCCCCTTAAGTTCTTCCTCTAACTCCACCTTATTTTTTTCTATGTGCTCCCGCACCTCCCGCTCTTTAACCTCCATCACCTCTACCATCTTGTTCATTTTCCTCGTCAGGTCCTCATGTACCGTCTGACACTCTTTTTTAATTACCCCTACGTCCTTTTTCATCTCCTTCTGTGTCGATTTTAAACCCTCTATTACCGCTGTGTTCTTCTTTACCTGGTCCCCCCAACTCCTTTTGTCCCACTGTCAGTTGTTCTACTCCCAGCGTCAACTCCTCTATACCACCTTGCAATTTTACAGTCCCCTTTCTCACCTCCTTCTCCATGCGCTCCTTACAGTGCCTCACCTCCTCGCGCACTCCTCCGACCTCCTCACTCACACCTCTTCTGATCTCTTCTCCCATCACTTGCATCTCCTGCCCAGATGCCATCCTCATCTGCTCCATTTCCTCCCTGTGAGCATCCAATTTAGTTTCTACCCCCATTCTGACCCCCTCTATCTGCTGCCCCATTTTTAAAATTTCCCTTTCCGCTTGGTCCCTCATGTCCCTCAATTTGCCTTCCATACTGTTTTCTAACCCCTCTAACCCCTTTTGCATCCCTTCCATTTGATTCTCTTGAGCGGCCATTCTGTTTTCTACCCCCATTAACCCATGTTTCACCCCTTCTATTTGATTCTCTTGAGCGGCCATTCTGTTTTCTACCCCCGTTAACCCATTCTTTACCTCTTTTATCCCATTGTCTAACGCCTCACCGGTACCCCTCACTTCGTCCCTCATTACCCACAATTGCTTACCCTGAGCATCCATCCGGTTCCCCATTACCCCCATTTGGCCCTCCAATCGCTCACCCTGAGCATCCATCCGGTTCCCCATTCCTAAAATTTGGTTTCTCATCCCCCTGTTCTCTTCCCACTCCTCATCCGCCTTGACCATGAAGGCCTGCATCTGCTGCATGAATAGGCCCCAGTTCATTGGTGCTGCGGCCGCTGCTACGGTCACGGGCGCGGCAAAATTTGGTGCCGCTACACCCACGTGCGCGAGGACGCCACTTTGCGCGCCTGCCGCCCTCACTGCTTCGCTCTCCTCTTGTCCCTCAATTTGGTCCTGGATCGACCCTGCCTCACTCTCCTCTACCGGAACCCAGCCGTCTTGATCTGCCATAGCGCGACTTTAAAAATTCGAGTTTTTATTTTACAACAAAACAAATTTCGGTTACTTGTAATTTTGAGCGCGCTAAGCGCGCTTCGGGTCCGATCTCACTCCTCGACACCAATTGTTACGGACACGCGGATTAAGATGTTATGATGGGCCGAGCGGAATGGCCGCCGTGTTCGCACAGTTTACCCGATTCCACCCGACGTTGACCAAATCGCGCTATGCTAAATCAATGAAGGAAAGGACACAACGACTGGGATAAATGAAACGACACAAGGGGTACAGTTCTCAAGACCTCCGGAGGAGGATATAATTGGTGGGGGAGAAAAAGGGGTAGATTACAAGGTATGAGGTAAAGCACAGAAGAGATAGGCACTTAGACACAATCTTATCTATCCCAGACAGACCACAGACAAACGGAACAAGACTGACTTACACAGGGAGTGATGGCAGGGAAGGACAGGCAGTCGATAGCACAAGGTGCACCTTGGCTCAGGGGCAGAATCAAGCACGGTCCAGTCCAGAGATGCGGGGAGGTATTGCAGCGCTCGGAGGTGGCGTCTCTCTTCCTTCAAGTCCAGCGCGCATCTGACGTCACCTCCCTCTTCCTGCGCATGCTCAGCGGGGAGTGACACGCCCTCGGCTCGTTGGCTCCGCCCCAGATGGGAGCGGTCCACTGCTTCTATTGGGTGCGGGGGGTTACCGGGCTCCGCCCTTGACGAGGAGCTGACAGCGAGCCCCTACGTGGTAACCCCGTCGAGCACATGTTCGATGGCGGCTAACCAAGCCGGAGTGAGGACGCGCACTCCCCGCGCCGCCGCCGTTGTTGTTGCTGTTGTTGTTGTTGTTGTTGCTGAACCGTGAGGAAAAGCTGCGGGGAGGTATTGGGAGGTCCTAAACTTCCTAACGGTGCCATACAATCACATTCTGGTGCAACGAAGAGTCAGAATTAATGGAAACGAGTCCTTAACTGACATAGACTAAGAATAACTAGCAAGATGTCCTATAGTTGTCTACGTGAGATGCGGTGGACCTGGATGCGACATTTAATGGGGGAAATAGGGGAAGGTCGGGTCTACAGAGTGTTGTTTACAGAAAATGGGACTAGGGAATGGGGAATTGGGGATAGTTGGGAAGTACATAGGAAATAGGGGAATATTTACAAGCGGATATGGATGGAGGCCAATCTCATATCCGCAACAATATATATATATATATATATATATGTATATACATATATATATATATATATATATATATATATATACATATATATATATATATATATATATATATATATATATATATATATATATATATATATATATATATATATATATATATACACAGACTTGGCATTTAATGTGGTATTTTTTTTTTTCTTGATTTGGGTTTACTTTCTTAACTCAGTATATCAATCTGGTGAGTTTCTTTTACACTTTGGTGATTTATTTGTTAAAAGAACCATGTCACTGATTGTCTGTCGCAGCAAGAAGTCAACAACAGGATTATATCACAGGTGGCGTGGCAAAATGTACGGACAGGTGCATTTGATGATTGGCTTCACAGTCGGGTATACAAGGGTTGTTGCGTTCTATATTAGTGGAAAACAACTGCTGCACGTCTCCAAAAGTTATTGCCGCTTCCTGTGGAGATGGTCCGTCAACTCGCCAATGCTGTTTGTCATTGAGTGGTGGCTTTACGAAATTACGGCATTAAACAGCGTGCTATTGCTCGGCAGTATGGCATCACTCAAGGTCAGGTGTCAAAGATCCTGAAATGAAATGCTCAGAGGGGTGTCCCTACTCCAATACCGAGGCCAGGACGTCCCCGCAGAACCACACGGAGGGATGATCGCCAGCTGCACCGGTTAGTCTGCAATGGCCATACCAAGTCAGCTAATCGGCTTAGGGCTGAGTGGCAGCAACTGACAAACGTGCCTGTATCCAGAAGGCTAGTCAACCAATGACTGGTTCAAGCAGGCTATCATGCCAGGCGTCCCCTGAGAAAGCCACGCCTGACCAGACAACACCGCCATTGCCGACTGCAGTGGGCCAGAGAGCACCGTCAATGGCAGCCAGGACACTGGAATCACGTGATCTTCAGTGACAAGTCTAGATTTCTGGTCTATCGTCAAGATGGCCGCGTCCGAGTGCGCAGACAAGTGCATGAAGCCTACAACAAAGATTGTATAGTGCCAAGAGTCCAAGCTGGAGGTGGTGGGGTGACCGTTTGGGCTGCTTTTCATGCAGGGGGCACAACTGACCTGGTTGTTCTGAATGGAAACCTGAACCAGTTCACGTACAGGGCCATTCTGGAAGAAACATTGCTTCCATTTGCTCGTGCAGCCTTTCGAGGAAACTTTGTCTTCCAAGATGACAATGCACAGCCTCATCGTGCTCGCATGATCAAACACTTTCTTGCTGACCGTGGTGTATAGAATATGGAGTGATCTGCCATGTCCCCGGATATGAATCCGACAGAGAACTTGTGGGCAGAATTAACGCGTCAAATCGACAACTTGGACCAGCAGCCGACCTCTGTGCGTGAATTGCAACAGGCTATTGTCACTGCATGGCAAGCGATTCCTGTCCAAACCTTGGCAAATCTCGTGAACAGCATGCCTCAACGTTTACATGCTCTCCTGAATGCTTGTGGGGGTTACACGAAGTACTGAACTGGACTTTACTGTCCGTAATCCCAGTCGTAATTTAACTTTTGTTTTTGTTAAAAAAAAATTTGGCTAATGTGCAAAATAAAGAAATACTTCTGGAAAACGTGCAGAAGTTTAACACAGTACTGTCTGTGAATTGAGTTCGATATCAGTTTCCATGACTTTCAAGGATCAATTTATTTGCTTCGAAATGTCAAATGTGGTTTTTGTTTCTTTTAAAGGTCACATTAACAAAATCTAGAATAATTTCAACATAATTCCAATGAACTTTTGGTTCTAAGTCATCTTGAAAAGTAAGTTCACCCCCACAAAAAAAATATTCCATATTAAATGCCAAGTCTGTGTGTGTGTGTATATATATATATATATATATATATGTATGTATGTATGTATGTATGTATATATATATGTATGTATATATATATATATGTATATATATATATATATATATATATATATATATATATATATATATATATATATATATATATATACATACATATATAATTTTTAATGAGCCAAACTTTGAAAGACTGTTCGTAACATTAATTTGACTGCTCTGGAAAAAGAAACCTCGAAAATTCCATGTGTAATGTGGTAGAAAAAGAGTAGAAAAGATTTGCTGACCATTTCTGAGCGAGTACCATGTTCCACTTGTGGGGCCTTGTCCTGGAGAAGGGCAGCATTCAGATGACTCGAGCTAGATTGGCTGCGGAACTGCTCGAAGACGAGTATGGGCTCTGCAGAGATCTCCTTTAAAACGTGTTGGAATTCTTTCTCATACAACAGAGATCTGAAGGAAGCAGGGAACACAACACAACTGTGACAAAAGGTGAACCTTCTAAGTACCCTATAAATACCCTATAAGTGCTTAAAGCTCCAGTGCAGCTGGTCATCAAGTGGGAGTGAGGGAGATATTGAAACTCGTGATTGGCTACTCACTGAATTATCTTGACGAGGATATCTGGTAGGATTGGCGACTCACAGAATTATCTTGGCCAGGATATCTGGTAGGATCAGGTACTCATTGAATTAACTTGGAAGGATATCTGGTAGGATCAGGTACTCACTGAATTATCTTGACTAGAGAAATACCCATGCTATGCACGGGTGGGAGGCCAGAAGCAAACAGGCAATGCAGATACGGTGAATGCTAAAACATGAAACCAATACATTCCACATTCCTGTAGCACCTTCAGTCGCACGTCAGACATGGACAGCAAGTTCGTGAAGGACTTCCATGAAAAACGTACCTGTTCGCAAACAAACGGGTACGTTCACGCACAGAAACATCGATCGTGGGTCCATGGCGAATCTGGATATAGCGATGGGAAAATATCAGAAATTGAAGGCTTTTTTATTTTAAACGATTCATATAAACATCCGTTGAATCATATCACACGCAAATCATCAAAATCTAAACAGTATCTTTAGAATTTCAATAAAAGCCACATCACTGTTCATATCGGTAAATATTATTCAATCATGTTTCAAATCGTGATCGATACACTATGATCGTGATGATCGTGAATCGTGATCGATAATAGTGTTCACAATCGCTATGTCGTATGTACTCCCGATACGTGTACCAAAATTCCCGATACGTGTAACTGTACCAAATCAACAGTTAAAAGGATTTTGAGCCGATAGGTGTTACGGCCTTGGCAAGATCGATGGAGACAGCGATCTGTTAGATCTGATCCTCCTTCATGCTGAAGTGCAGGTCCTCCTTCATGCCACATCCGATCGATGTAGCTGTGCAGCGATCGGTGCAGTCGTTTGTGCGGCACACGGTGCAGCGATCGGTGCAGCCGTTTGTGCGGCCCACGGTGCAGCGATCGGTGCAGTCGTTTGTGCGGCACACGGTGCAGCGATCGGTGCAGCCGTTTGTGCGGCCCACGGTGCAGCCGTTTGTGCGGCCCACAGTGCAGCGATCGGTGCAGCCGTTTGTGCGGCACACAGTGCAGCGATCGGTGCAAACGTGGACTCCCACACTGCCACATCTTGCTGATACTTGCTCCCGCATGACGTTTCCGCATGACAGATGTTTATATAAATCGTTTAAAAGAAAAAAAGCCTTCAATTTCCGATATTTAGCCTTTTCATTTGGGCCTCCCAATTGAAGCCCCGCCCATAGGGCGGGTACCGTTGCTCGACGTAAGAAGACGTCACAATGAACGTCGTGCGAACGCGAATGTTACGCGGGAGTCCAAACCTGAGAATGCTGGAGACTAAAGCTGAAATTGGGAAAACTAAATAGCCTATTTTACTCCTGGGGATCCCAGGATTACCCACCGAAAATATATTTGCGATCGGTTCAGCAGTTTTTACGGTACCTTCGAACGGACAGACTGACAGACAGACATTTGGTGAATTATAGTAAGATGAGGATATCTGGTATGACTGGTTACTCGCTGAATTACTTTGGCGAGGATATTTGGTAGGATTGGCTACTCGCTGAATTACCTTGGCGAGGATATTTGGTAGGATTGGCTACTCACAGAATTACCTTGGCGAGGTTATTTGGTAGGATTGGCTGCTCGCTGAATTACCTTGGCGAGGATATTTGGTAGGATTGGCTACTCACAGAATTATCTTGGTGAGGATATGTGGTAGTATTGGTTACTCGATGAATTATCTTGGTGAGGATATTTGGTAGTATTGGTTACTCGATGAATTATCTTGGCGAGGATATTTGGTAGGATTGGCTACTCGATGAATTACCTTGGCGAGGATATTTGGTAGGATTGGCTACTCACAGAATTACATTGGTGAGGATATTTGGTAGGATTGGCTACTCACTGAATTATCTTGGCGAGGAAATTTGGTAGTATTGGTTACTCGATGAATTATCTTGGCGAATATATCTGGTAGGATCAGGTACTCACTGAATTATATTGGTAAGGATATCTGGTAGGTTTGGCTACTCGCTGAATTACCTTGGCGAGGATATTTGGTAGGATTGGCTACTCGCTGAATTACCTTGGCGAGGATATTTGGTAGGATTGGCTACTCACAGAATTACATTGGCGAGGATATTTGGTAGGATTGGCTACTCACAGAATTATCTTGGTGAGGATATGTGGTAGGATCAGGTACTCACTGAATTATCTTGGCGAGGGTATTTTGTAGTATTGGTTACTCGATGAATTATCTTGGCGAATATATCTGGTAGGATCAGGTACTCACTGAATTATATTGGTGAGGATATCTGGTAGGATTGGCTACTTGCTGAATTACTTTCGTGAGGATATTTGGTAGGATTGGCTACTCACTGAATTACTTTCGCGAGGATATTTGGTAGGATTGGCTACTTGCTGAATTACCTTGGCGAGGATATTTGGTAGGATTGGCTACTCGCTGAATTACCTTGGCGAGGATATTTGTAAGGATTGGCTACTCACAGAATTATCTTGGTGAGGATATGTGGTAGGATCAGGTACTCACTGAATTATATTGGTGAGGATATCTGGTAGGATTGGCTACTCGCTGAATTACTTTCGCGAGGATATTTGGTAGGATTGGCTACTCGCTGAATTACTTTCGCGAGGATATTTGGTAGGATTGGCTACTCGCTGAATTACCTTGGCGAGGATATTTGGTAGGATTGGCTACTCGCTGAATTACCTTGGCGAGGATATTTGGAAGGATTGGCTACTCACAGAATTATCTTTGTGAGGATATGTGGTAGGATCAGGTACTCACTGAATTATCTTGGCGAGGATATGTGGTAGGATTGGCTACTCGCTGAATTACCTTGCCGAGGATATTTGGTAGGATTGGCTACTCACAGAATTATCTTGGTGAGGATATTTGGTGGGATAAGGTACTCACTGAATTATCTTGGCGAAGATATCTGGTAGGATCAGGTACTCACTGAATTACCTTGGCGAGGATATTTGGTAGGATCAGGTACTCACTGAATTATCTTGGCGAAGATATCTGGTAGGATCAGGTACTCACTGAATTATCTTGGCGAGGATATGTGGTAGGATCAGGTACTCACTGAATTACCTTGGCGAGGATATTTGGTAGGATTGGCTACTCGCTGAATTACCTTGGCGAGGATATTTGGTAGGATTGGCTACTCGCTGAATTACCTTGGCGAGGATATTTGGAAGGATTGGCTACTCACAGAATTATCTTTGTGAGGATATGTGGTAGGATCAGGTACTCACTGAATTATCTTGGCGAGGATATGTGGTAGGATTGGCTACTCGCTGAATTACCTTGCCGAGGATATTTGGTAGGATTGGCTACTCACAGAATTATCTTGGTGAGGATATTTGGTGGGATAAGGTACTCACTGAATTATCTTGGCGAAGATATCTGGTAGGATGATGAGTTCTTCACTCATCCAGTTGTTTGTAAGAGGCACTTCAGTCTTCATGAGAACTTCATCTTGTATTTCCACCATAAATGACTCAATGCTGGAGATACAAAGTTTATAAAATCTGGCTTAATATTGTCCAACAGGTAGACAAGTAGACATCATTGTTTTCAACATTCCATTCAGTAGGGCTGGAGCCATTGAATTTGAAGGTAAGTGTTAACGATCGCCGACATTATGAGGAGTGAGGACTTGAAATAATTAAAGGATATATCAAAGAAATTTGGATGAACCTTGGTCTCGACACTTATACAGGTTGGTGGGTTAAAAAAAACAAAACCACCTGTCCACAAATATAATGGCCGAGAGAATATAATGTGCAGGCAGTCTAAATAAATAAATAAAAATCCTCAAATATAGCATGGAATTGAATTGTATGGAATCTTTAAAACAGTTGTTCACCACCATCTCTTATCTTCCCCCATCCAAAACCTCGATATTTTCTACCCCCGTTAATTTACCCCAGATCCACTTTTTTGAAATTCCAACTTCCTTCCTGGAGGTCCTAGCAGTGTCCATGTGTTTTATACCTCTCCCACCCCTTCCCATGCCTCATTCCTCCTCCCCCAAACCCCCTCCCTCCCACAGATCTTCCATTGTCCCCGTTCTCTGCTGTTGTACTTGTGTGCTTCCCTCTCTCTCCCAATCTTGTCTCCCGCTCCCTTTATTATACGTCTTACGTGTCAGTTTTTATTTTCTTGTGATTCATGTTAGCTCCTACACAAGCCTCGATCTTGTATACAAAAAAATAATAATAATAATAATGGAATGTGCCTGATATTATGACCCCACGTGACGTAAGAGGGTAATTAAAGGCAAGTTTGACAAGTAGTTGGATGAGAAACGTCCATGAAAGGCCCCGCAGGTATTGTACCCATCTCCATACTGCATGGTCAAGGATGTACTATCCGACCAAAGTGATCATGATTGTGAAGGACCAGCAGGGGATGATGAGTCTCAAATGAAGATGTAAAGATCTCCGGCCAAGATGGCAACAAGACACACACACACACCTCTATGTTTCCTCCCTCTCTCCAATGTTGATGTTTCCTCCCTCTCTCCACTGTTGATGTTTCCTCCCTCTCTCCACTCTTGATGTTTCCTCCCTCTCTCCACTGTTGATGTTTCCTCCCTCTCTCCACTCTTGATGTTTCCTCCTTCTCTCCACTCTTGATGTTTCCTCCCTCTCTCTACTGTTGATGTTTCCCCCTTCTCTCCAATGTTTATGTTTCCTCCCTCTCTCCAATGTTGATGTTTCCTCCCTCTCTCTGCTGTTGATGTTTCCCCCTTCTCTCCAATGTTTATGTTTCCTCCCTCTCTCCAATGTTGATGTTTCCTCCCTCTCTCTACTGTTGATGTTTCCCCCTTCTCTCCAATGTTGATGTTTCCTCCCTCTCTCCAATGTTGATGTTTCCTCCCTCTCTCCACTCTTGATGTTTCCTCCTTCTCTCCACTCTTGATGTTTCCTCCCTCTCTCTACTGTTGATGTTTCCTCCTTCTCTCCACTCTTGATATTTCCTCCCTCTCTCTACTGTTGATGTTTCCCCCTTCTCTCCAATGTTGATGTTTCCTCCCTCTCTCCACTCTTGATGTTTCCTCCTTCTCTCCACTCTTGATGTTTCCTCCCTCTGTCTACTGTTGATGTTTCCTCCTTCTCTCCACTCTTGATGTTTCCTCTCTCTCTCTACTGTTGATGTTTCCCCCTTCTCTCCAATATTGATGTTTCCTCCCTCTCTCCACTCTTGATGTTTCCTCCTTCTCTCCACTCTTGATGTTTCCTCCCTCTCTCTACTGTTGATGTTTCCCCTTTCTCTCCAATGTTGATGTTTCCTCCCTCTCTCCAATGTTGATGTTTCCTCCCTCTCTCTGCTGTTGATGTTTCCCCTTCTCTCCAATGTTGATGTTTCCTCCCTCTCTCTGCTGTTGATGTTTCCCTTCCCACCTCTCTCCACTGTTGATGTTTCCTTCCTCTCTCCAATGTTGATGTTTCCTCCCTCTCTCTGCTGTTGATGTTTCCCCTTTCTCTCCAATGTTGATGTTTCCTCCCTCTCTCCAATGTTGATGTTTCCTCCTTCTCTCCACTCTTGATGTTTCCCCCTTCTCTGCAATGTTGATGTTTCCCCCTTCTCTCCAATGTTGATGTTTCCTCCCTCTCTCTGCTGTTGATGTTTCCCTTCACACCTCTCTCCACTGTTGATGTTTCCCCCTTCTCTCCAATGTTGATGTTTCCTCCCTCTCTCCAATGTTGATGTTTCCTCCTTCTCTCCACTCTTGATGTTTCCCCCTTCTCTCCAATGTTGATGTTTCCCCCTTCTCTCCAATGTTGATGTTTCCTCCCTCTCTCTGCTGTCGATGTTTCCCTTCCAACCTCTCTCCACTGTTGATGTTTCCTCCCTCTCTCCAATGTTGATGTTTCCTCCCTCTCTCTGCTGTTGATGTTTCCCCCTTCTCTCCAATGTTGATGTTTCCTCCCTCTCTCTGCTGTTGTTTCCTCCCTCTCTCTGCTGTTGATGTTTCCCCCTTCTCTCCAATGTTGATGTTTCCTCCCTCTCTCTGCTGTTGATGTTTCCCCCTTCTCTCCAATGTTGATGTTTCCTCCCTCTCTCTGCTGTTGATGTTTCCCCCTTCTCTCCACTGTTGATGTTTCCTCCCTCTCTCCAATGTTGATGTTTCCTCCCTCTCTCTACTGTTGATGTTTCCCCCTTCTCTCCAATGTTGATGTTTCCTCCCTCTCTCCAATGTTGATGTTTCCTCCCTCTCTCTGCTGTTGATGTTTCCCTTCCCACCTCTCTCCACTGTTGATGTTTCCTACCTCTCTCCAATGTTGATGTTTCCTCCCTCTCTCCACTCTTGATGTTTCCTCCTTCTCTCCACTCTTGATGTTGCCTCCCTCTCTCTCCTGTTGATGTTTCCCCCTTCTCTCCAATGTTTATGTTTCCTCCCTCTCTCCACTCTTGATGTTTCCTCCCTCTCTCCACTCTTGATGTTTCCCCCCTCTCTCTGCTGTTGATGTTTCCCTTCCCACCTCTCTCCACTGTTGATATTTCCTCCCTCTCTCTGCTGTTGATGTTTCCTCCCTCTCTGCTGTTGATGCTTCCCTTCCCACCTCTCTCCACTGTTGATGTTTCCTCCCTCTCTCTGCTGTTGATGTTTCCCTTCCCACCTCTCTCCACTGTTGATGTTTCCTCCCTCTCTCCAATGTTTATGTTTCCTCCCTCTCTCTGCTGTTGATGTTTCCCTTCCCACCTCTCTCCACTGTTGATATTTCCTCCCTCTCTCTGCTGTTGATGTTTCCTCCCTCTCTGCTGTTGATGTTTCCTCCCTCTCTCTGCTGTTGTTGTTTCATCCCTCTCTCTGCTGTTTATGTTTCCCTTCCCACCTCTCTCCACTGTTGATGTTTCCTCCCTCTCTCCAATGTTGATGTTTCCTCCCTCTCTGCTGTTGATGTTTCCTCCCTCTCTCTGCTGTTGGTGTTTCCTCCCTCTCTCTAATGTTGATGGTTCCCTTAATTAATACTGAAAGAACCATGGAAGGCAATCAAGCGTTACTCCTGGGCGTTCAGTTCAATAGCGGATTGTACTATATACGCACTGGAGGAATAAAGGGGGAAGGGGAAGATGAAGCTTACCTTCACGATCGCTGGCAGTTCCAATGCCTGCAAATAAAATAACTCACACAAACACGGATTTAGGAATGTACAGAGAAAATAATGAAAAGATTTATTACAACGGATGCCAGGACAAGAAAAGCGCGACGATAATAAATAATGTTCCTCTATGGAGCTCTCCCACACCAGACTTAAACACAGACAAAGGGAAGTTAAATAAAAATATAACCGTGTGTGTGTGTGTGTGTGTGTGTGTGTGTGTGTGTGTGTGTGTGTGTGTGCACTTAGCTCAACCAGCTCGGCGTCTCGTCAGGGTTCGTCAAACTCAAGCGCGCAGTCCGGACGTGGCTCTAGTGTTGGCAGGATCTGGCCGGTCGTTGGCGGTGTGGAAGTGTAACTCAGTGTAACTCATTGGTTGGAACTGGTAACGAACCAAGGTACGAGCAGGTGGTCGTAAGAATGTCAGGAATGCATCTCGCCCTGTCGAAGCTGGGAGTCCTGTTGTGTAGCTTTAGCACGGCCCCGGGCTAACACACATTCCCAAGCCTTCACTATTGACTTGGGACATCGGGATGCAAAGACGGTGAAGGAACTCCCCAGCAGGGGGGCGAGCATGCATGACCTCGGGGCATTTGCGGAGAAGGGATTAGCGCGACAAGGCCCATATAAACCAGAGCAAACTATGAGTCAGGATCACTTGCCATCAGAAGCCCTGCCCGATGGAATGAACGAGTACGGCACTACGGAGAAACATCGGCCGAACAAGAAGGACCATGCGGATAGAGTGACCTGGTCCATTGAGTTAAGCGGTAGTTAGTTGGTATTGGAATGAAAGTGAACAACCAGTTAATAAAGTCTGGATCTTTTGTAAACCTGTTTTCCAGTCATTGGTCTTGAGTCCCAATCCACTTCCACGACAGCGGCAAAACAGGCCTCGAGCACGCAGGCCCAAGTGTTCGTCCACCCATCGTTTCTGCCTGGTAAACTGCAGCTCTCTCCTCGCGTCAGTCGAATAGGGGAACGAGGAGACGATGCCGGTGTCAGCAAGGGTGTCGAGGGCCAGGGGTGAGCAAGAGGCAAGGAAGGGCACTAAGCAAGGGTCCAGGGTCAGCGAGCAAGGTGGAGGGCAAGAAGAAGACAGTCTTGCGCAAGGAGAAGAGAAAATGTCCATCCTCAAGTGCTTTGAACGTCAGCTCGTGACGTCACTGGCGCTTCTCCTCCAATCAGCGCGCCTCTTCTCCTCCAATCAATGCACCGCTTCTTGTTCGCCTCTGACGTCCTCGGTGGTATTCGCCAATCGGTCCTCTGCTTCCTTCTCGGCCTTCCTTCCACCAATCGGTGGGAAGCTTCTTGCACCGCCCCTGGCCAATCACGAGTCCTTCCTTACTCCGTCCTTTCCATTGGTCAACTCCCGCCCAATAGCGAGTCACTTCTTCTTCCGCCCTGACCAATCACGGCTACCCGGGGTGTCTCTCTCGGCCTGCCCGATCGATGTGTGCTCAACCAATCGGGGTAATTAGTGGTAGTGTTTGATCTGTTTCCGGTTAGTTTTATTATTTATTTGGTTTAATGAATGGGCATTCAAATGTGGGATTCCAACTAGTGTCTATGGTGTGGTGCCATAAGGGACAACGGATAAATCACGAGGTCTTACAAACAGGGGAATTAACATAATCCCTACACTAGTTAACACTCCCCATTCCTCGTAATAGGGACAAATATACAAGCTTAACCCGAACACACGGTCTAAACAGAACTTATTACTTCAAGATTTCTACATGACAATCGGAGCATGATAACTACACAAATCTACCTGACTCTACATATCACTCTACCCCACCGACATAACCGTATCATAGTGTGCCTGCCTTCCTGTAATACCTGCTTATAACGGGGGCTTCCTGGATTCCGAGGAAGAAGGTACAAAAGTCAGGTTTCGCGTGTGTTTGGACCATAACACCAAGATACAGTGGCTGCGTATGAGGAATCTTGGACACCAGACTGACCGCAGATGAGGTCTGCCAGACAAACCGCTTATGTTCCTCCATGTCAATTACCTGTAAGGTAAAGTATTACCATTGTAATCTTTGAACGTAATAATATTGTAAATCTGGATGATTACTTTCAATGAGCATTTTAAAAGTAACTAGAACGTCACTCTTTGACGTCACGACATCGACAGATATGCCTCCGCCCACATCATTACATCATTATACATACTAGCGTGACTTGACGCGCTCCGCGAGTCTCACCACACGTCGTTTCAGCGGAGTAGACATCTTTGACTATTTCGGTGTGTTTTGGGTCTTCAGGGCCATTTGGGTCTTCAGGGTCATTTTGGATCCTCTGGCCTTTTAGGGTATTTTGGGTCTTTGAGTTGTTTTTGGTCTACAGGGTCTTTGGTGTCTTCAGAGGCTTTTGGGTCTTAAGGGTCTTCGGTGTCTTTTGAGTCTTCGGGGTCTTTTGGTTCTTCTTGGTCTTTAAGGGTCTTTTTGGGTCTTCGGGGTGTTTTGGGTCTTTGGGGTGTTTTGGGTCTTCGGGGTGTTTTGGGTCTTTGGGGTGTTTTGGGTCTTCGAGGTGTTTTGGGTCTTCGGGGTGTTTTGGGTCTTTGGGGTGTTTTGGGTCTTCGGGGTGTTTGGGGTCTTTGGGGTGTTTTGGGTCTTCGGGGTGTTTTCGGTCTTCGGGGTGTTTTGGGTCTTCAGGGTGTTTTGGGTCTTTAGGATGTTTTGGGTCTTCGGGGTGTTTTGGGTCTTCGGGGTTGTTTTGGGTCTCTGGGGTGTTTTGGGTCTTCGGGGTCTTTTTGAGCCTCAGGGCCTTGTAGGGTATTTTGGGTCTTTGGGGTCTTTGGGGGTCTTCAGGGTATTTTGGGTCTTCAGGGGTCTGAAGGGTCTTGGGGGAATTAAAGCGTCGTCAAAGGTCTGAGGGGTCTCAGCAGTCTTAATGCAATTAAGAGGGTTAATTAAGAGGGTGGTAATTTTATTTGAAGAAGAAGACGTTTTCGTCACATATAAACATAGTGACAAACATAGCGACATAACGACATAACCATATACGTTTGCTCTATTATAATAAGATTTGTAACAAGTTTGATTTAAATCCCTTCAGGTGTTATAAAGTTATCACGTTTTACATAACATGATCTGACCTTTGACCTCTTGATGTCATAATCCAATCAGTTCATCTTTGCATCATATACGTATACTTTTTTATATATACTTCATATAAGTTTTATTTTATTATTTTTATTTTTTAAAATTATCATCGCTGGTTCACAAGTTAACCCAATAACATTATTTTTACTGAACATGTTCACAAGTTAACCCAATAATTACTCCTCTGACCTTTGACTCCAAAATGGATCAGTTCATCTTTACATCATTATACATACCTATACCAAGTTTTACTTGGATCCCTTCAGCCATTCGCAAGTTATAAGCCTATTACAGGCTCTGACCTTTGTCCACTCACAGAATACAGAAACGAAGCTCCTCCTTTACCCTACACCCCGTTATATCCTCTTCTCAGGGCCAATCCATTGAATCATCTTCTTCATATTTCATCACATTCTCCCTTGGTTAAAATACAAGCTAGCAAACAAACAAGAAAGCAATGTAACAGAGCGAAAATGTAACAGGGGCAAAGCCCTACCAACCAAAATGAGTCGGCGGTTGGCACTATCTTGCAGCACGAGTTCGATAAATCCCTTCAGTTCCTGGATCCCCGGATCTCGCAAAAGGAGGCTCATCCTCATCAACTCGCTCCTTTGGAGGGCTTCCTGACACCGACGGGATCTCTCTAACCTTGACATTATCATTAACTAGGGCATGCCCGTACGTGGGTGCCCGTTCCTTGCCAAAAAAAAAAAAAAACGCTACCCGTACGCTCTACCCCGCCCGTACGCCCGTAAACAAAAAAAACAACGCTCTTCGCTTCCGCCCTTCGCTCTGACTGAATTGGGAGAAATAATGCGCATAAGAAATCGAGAAATTATTATTTTCTCCGGAAGAAATCGAATTACGAACCGTAATGGCGCAGGCTCTCGGGCTCGCAACAACGCGTTCTGTGATTGGCTGCCGGAAGTGAAGTCTTCACTGTCGCAAATGTGAAGCGATGAATACGATGAATCGCAAATTAGTTTTTATTAGTTTTAAAACATAGTTTAACAGCAACATAGTTTGCCGACGGGAAATAAATGAATACGCTCTCAAATGTGCCATCCGAGGCAGAGTCTGTTCGCCACGTTCGGCACACGTGATAGCTCGCTGCTCTCTGATTGGTTGAATCGTTTTTTGGACATAGCTCGGTAACTACTTCTGCGATTAATTTAAAACCTTGAAAAGGCACATCCTCGGGTCCCCAGCAATATACCTGGCAAGTTTCAAGTATATCGGACCGGTAGTTGTCGAGAAACAGCGGTCACAGACAAACATACATACAAACATACATACAAACATACATACAAACATACACACAGAGATTAGTGGAATTATAGATAGATTACTTTATCCCCGGTCGATCCTTGCTGCAACTCCGTTTTGACTGGGGAACCCGAGATTCCGTCTCCCTTGTCATCAACAGCCCGCTGATTTCCCTCACCGCAAGGCGCGAGATGGCAGACTGATACAGTAGTCTCACGTCCGTCCGGCAGCCAACATGAGCATACTCCGGATTTGCCTCTGGTATTTCTTTGCAATCCACCAACGCCTTGTATTTACTTTGTCTGACCACTCGTCACAGGAGAGCCGGACAGGGCTCTGCCAACCCCATGAGCACTATGTCGCTGAAATTGAAACATGCGTTTTACGCAGTTTCATTTGTAGCTGTACACAGCAGCGACCGGATAGCATGCGGTGCATCAGGCAGTACACGCTCCCACTGCTGCGAAGGCAAACCGCACGACTTCAAGCTCATTGACATGGCTCTCCAGATAATTCCGTTATATCATTCCACCAAGCCATTGCCTTGAGGATTGTGCGCCGTGGTATGGCTGGAGGCTACACCTCGATCCTGGAGAAACTGTTTAATCTCTCGAGACAAAAAGGCCGTACCTTGGTCGGATTGAATGAAAGCAGGATATCCGAACAGTAAGAACAATTGCTGAAAACATTCAATCACCATCGCCGAAGACACGTTAACACACGGAAAAGCGAACAGAAATCTCGAGTACTCATCAACAACAGTAAGAATGTATTGGTGCGCCCTTGCCACCGGCAACGGATCCTTAACATCCACGTTCAAACGCTCCCATGGCCGTCTTGCATGAATCAGCATTCCCAAAGCCGGTTTATAAAAACTCGGTTTTACTTCGGCGCACACGGAGCATGTTTTACAAAGACGCTGGACATCATCTATGGAAAAAGGCAGATTCCTACTCTGTACGAAGTGAGCCAATCGAGTCACTCCGGGGTGACAAAGATATTCATGAATATCACGGAAGTCGGCGGGGGTCATTCCCCAACAGACAGGTCGAGGTAGCGCATCAGCAGCCAGATTATCTCGTCCTGGCCTGTACACAATGTCAAAACTGAAGTCGGATAATTCAACGCGCCAGCGAGCAATTCTCATTTTTAATCTTCTGTGGATGGCGTCCGTCATACATGAAAGCAACGGACTGCTGGTCCGTAATCAACTGGAAATGTTTCCCTAGAAGGAAATGACGCCACAATCTGGCGGCTTTTACGATTGTGTAAGCTTCCTTCTCGATTGTTCCCTTTTCGCTAACAGACTGTGTTTGAGAAAAGAAAGTGACTGGACTTCCAGCTTGATTGAGAGTAGCCGCTATAGCACAGTCCGAGGCGTCTGTCTCGATCATAAAAGGAATAGTCTCATCGATCGAGGTCACAACAGCACTAGCTATGTCGTTTTTCAGTAGCTGAAATGCAGCCTTCGCGGCCAAGTTCAGTGGATATATTTTACATTCCACCAATGGCCTTATTTTCTCTGAAAACCCTGGAACCCACTTGGAACTAGAACGCCCTCAGTAGAGCGCATACTCCCGCCGTGGGTCAAGTTGGAATAATATGTTTTGTTTAACACCCCCTCTCCCCAAAAGAATAAATGAAAAAGAAAGTAGGCCCTAACTGTCAGATAATTTATTTTGATATATCTCGGAATTAGAGGAGAAAAACATCATTTAAGAATAAGAATAAAAGCTTTAATGCAGTAAAACAGGAAAAAAAATTCCCCAAAAAATTCCTGGATCCGGAATAATATCCTGAGCTTCACCAAAAACTAATCAATTCTTCCTTATCCCTAGGGCAATCATCCCACCAACTTTCATCCAAATCCGTTAAGAACTTTTCCAGATATCTTGTTCACAAACACACGAACATATGAACACACATAAACACACACACACACACACACACACACACACACACAGACATGATCGAATGCATTACTCCCTGGCGGGAGTAATAATGGGTGAACAATCCCATTACTCTGTGTAACGCCGCGCGGTCAACGGGAGGGGTCATGTCGAGCAGAGGTTGCAAAGCCAAGCGGCGTCAGGTCAAATCTCTCCTCCGGTCACGGTGTACCCCAAGAGATCCACTGTTTTGACGAAATAGTTACATTTCTCCTTGTTGAAGTCAATCTGTATTTCTTCACAACATCCAAAAACCGCAGTAAATTTGAATCATGGTCTACATGATCACGGCCACATACTGTGACATTATCGACATACATGAAAACATCTTTCAGCTGTTCTCTGGTTAAAATGTCATCCATCACCTGTTGAAAACACGAACCCCGTTGGTGACCCCAAAGGTCGATTTTACAAAATTCATACAACCGCTGACCAGATTCAAAAGTGGTGTAAGGACGATCATTCTCCCGGATAGGTATCTGGTGATAAGCACTTCGGAGGTCCAAGGTACTGAATACCCGGTAGGTAGATACCTCTCTGACCATGTCATCCATCTTGGGTAGTGGGTAGGCATCAAGTTGGGTAAAGCGATTGATCGTCTGAGAATAGTCAATGACCATACGCTTCCGGTGATTAGGATTATTGATTACGAGCACTTAAGCCCTCCAGGGCGAGCTGCTAGGTTTGATTATACCCTCGCTTAGCAGCCGCTTGGTCTCGTCAACGATAACATGCGCATCTGGGCGCGAATATCGCCTAGACTTCACAGTTATAGGGCAACAATTAGGTGTCAGACACAGAAACAGCGGGGGAGGCTTCATCGAAATCTCCGTCAAGCTACATACCGAGAAGATTTTAGTGGGTTGTTCACTATTGAATCGCATCTCTAAACACCGGTGCCGATTCAAAAAGTCATGAGCAAGGAGAACATCGGAGCACAGATTCGGCAATACCATCATCTTAATATCAGAGTACAGTATCTCATTAGCTACCAAGTTCACTTCACAGAATCCTTTGGAGCTTTGCCATAGAGCTGCAGAGGCCATGTACGCGCGTTGAGTGGCCGGCACAGTGGAACAGCCATGTCTGTGAACAAGATCCTGGCTGACGTAACTTTCACTGCTCCCAGTGCCGATCAAAGCGTCAGCTGCTTCACCGTTAATCAGCACAGGAACCACAACCCTCGCCAGGCAGCGAGGCGCAACCCCAGGAGCCGTTCTCGAGGCGCGTGTGCCCGCGAGCATCGTTAGTCTGGCCTTAGTTGATCGACAGACTTTAGAAAAATGTCCTTTCTTCCCACAGCTGTTGCATAGCGCATCCCGAGCCGGGCATTGGCTCCGAGGATGTCTGCGATTTCCGCAAAAGAAACATTTGCCTGTCATCGCAGCAGGAGTAGTGGCCGCCGTGGTAACCGAGACACTCTCCTCGGCGTCCGGACTCTTGTCAAGAAAATTCTGGCAAGCAGCATGCGCCGGACAGCCTGACCCAGCGGCGGACACCACATCCGAGCGTTTCTCAGTGGTAGCAGCGCTCGCCGTCAGATATGGTCGTCCGTATGTCTCAGATAGAGTCTGGGCCAGCTGCAGAACCCAGGCCTGTTCATACGCAGCCTGAAAGGTCATAGCCTTGTTCTCTAGCGGCCGCTGATGGATGGCAGACGATAGGAGACCAGTAATGAAAGCATCTCGCATTACATCCTGCACTCCGCAGTCCTTGCCGAGTTGTCGTAATTCCTGCGTTTCCTGCACCAAAGTCTCAGTCGGCACTTGCCGGTGCGTAGTGAGCAGATGTGGTGCATAAATAGTGCTTCGTGGTTTTACATAGAGGGCTCGCAGGGCTGTTACAGAATCGGCATAGGTTTCACAGTGGGAGAAATAGTCATAGGCATCGCTGGACACGTTGCAAATGAGAACATTCAACTTCTGTAGGTCCGTGGCTTCGGACACGGCTTGCATGTAGAGTTCTAAGGATCGTAACCAGTGCGCCAAGTGGCGCCCAGCATGGCTGGCATTCGGGTCTCCATCGAACCTCTCCGGTTTGAGAAGCTTGTCCATGGCACTTAAGTGTCGAGAGAGATTTCAATAAATTGTTATTAAATCAAGTTGAGACCTCGTTTCCAGATATGAGGCTTTATTGAAATCTATCTCCACATACCCTATAAGCACAGGATAATAATATAAATAATAACTACCTTTAGAGGCCATTTTTCCCCGCAAAGCGGGGGTTGGCCTTTTTCGGGACCCATGGTTGTTGTTGTTTTTCGGTCCCCTTTTTGAAGCAATGTTTTACGGCCGAATGCCCTTCCTGACGCCAACCTTTTTTGCCACCTTTAACGACAAACAGGGAATTACCAGTGAGCTGGTACTCAATTAGCCGACCTCGGAAGGATGACAGGCTGAGTCAACCCCCCTGGCGTTAATTCAGCGATCGACGGGGATTCGAACCCAGGATCCTAGGATCCTAAGCCGGCACCCTAGCCGCTAGCCCAACACCAGGTTATTATAAGCACAGGATAAAGAATAATATTAGAACTACATTAAAGATTATACTAGCATTTCTTTAACCCATAAGCAAGCAAATGATTATTCCCTTTTATACCTTACTCAAGCCTCCACTCACAGAATACAGAAACGAAGCTCCTCCTTTACCCTACATCCCATTATATCCTCTTCTCAGGGCCAATCCAACGAATCTTCTTCTTCATATTTCATCACAGTTGACCTTTTGGCCTATGTTTATCTCAAAAATAGTTGGTTGTTGAATTCAGTTAGCCGACATGTTAATCCTATTTAAAATTCAAGTCAATCGGATGAAAATTGAGGATTTTAGAAATCTGGCCTATGTTGATCTTTTGGCCGATGTTGACCTCAAAAATAGTTGGGGGTTGGTTTCAATAAACTGATATGCAAATCCTATTCAGATTTCAAGTCAATCGGATGAAAATTGAGGATTTTAGAGATTAGAAAAAAGTGGTTGACCTCTGGCCTGTGTTGACCTTTTGGCCTATGCTGATCTCAAAATAGTTGGTGGTTGAATTCAGTTCACCGATATGAAAATCCCATTCAAATTCCAAGTCAATTGGATGAAATTTGAGGAATTTAGAAATTTGAAATGGTTGTTGACCTTTGGCCTATGTTGACCTTTTAGCTGATGTTGATCTCCAAAATAGTTGGTGGTTGAATTCAATTAGCTGATATGTAAATCAGATTCAAATTTGAAGTCCATCGAATGAAAACTGAGGATTTTAGAAATTTGAAAAGGTTGTTGACCTTTTGGCCTATGTTGACGTTTTGGCCGATGTTGATCTCCAAACTAGTTGGTGGTTGAATTCAGTTAGCTGATATGTAAATCCGATTCAAATTTCAAGTCAATTGGATGAAAATTAAGGATTTTAGAAATTTGAAAAAAAGTGTTTGACCTTTGGCCTATGTTTACCTTTCGACTTTTTGACATCAAAAAGATATAGGATTTTGTCGGACCACAAACTCTCCAATTTGGTGAAGTTTCGTGAAGATCGGTTTAAAATTGTGACCTGTACGCAAGAATAAGTAAGCGGAAAGACACACACACACAAACAAACAAACACACAAAAGAAAAATCACTCATAGCGACACTTGGCAAAACAGAACAAAGTAGAATGGCACTCAGTAGAGCATCCTTTTAACCTCAAAAATAATTAGTGATTGAATTCAGTGATCTGATATGCAAATCGTCTTCAATGTTTGAGTTAATCGGATGAAAATTAACTATTTTAGAAATATGGCCTGTGTTGACCTTTTGGCCTGTTTTTACCTCAAAAATAGTTGGTGGTTGGTTTCAGTTTGCTGATATGTAAATCCTATTCAGTTTTCAAGTCAATCGGATGAAAATTGAGGATTTTAGAAATTTGAAACGGTTGTTGACCTTTTGGCCTATGTTGACGTTTTGGCCGACGTTGATCTCCAAAATAGTTGGTGGTTGAATCCAGTTAGCTGATATGTAAATCCTATTCAAATTTCTAGTCAATCGTATGAAAATTGAGGATTTTAGAAATTTGAAAAAAAGTGGTTGACCTTGGGTTATGTTGACCTTTTTACATCAAAAATATATAGGTTTTTGAAGGACTGCAACAAACTCTACCGTTTGGTGAAGATTCGTGAAGATTGGTTTAAAATTGTGACATCTAAGCAAGTATAAGTGAGCGGACAGAAAAACAAACACACACACAAACCAGAGTCAACATACTTGTCCAAAAAATAATTTTTTGCCAAGAAAAACGCACAGGACCGACCAATATACTTGAAAATCTTAGATTTTCACAAGTATCTCGCGAGATTGGGAGATCTCGCGAGATCACGGCGAGGTCACGTCTTTTCGAAGCTGCTCCATGCGCTCACGCTCTCGAAGCTAAGTGATCTATCACAATCGTGTTTTTGTCGAGACTGTATCTATCTTTCGGTGTGTGTACCTATAGCGTATCTTTTGGAAAATTTTCGGTGCTAATTTTTCGTACATGTATACACAATCGTCGGTTAATGGTATCGAGTATTCTGCAGCCTAGTACTCGTAGGCTTACACTACCGTACAGTCTCCGACCTTGTGGTTTTTTTCTCTCAGCGATTCGTCGAATGCACTGAAATTATTTTCATTTTCTGTTTCGTACCAGTCGTTCACCCCGTACCTCCTTGTTTAATATCTGTACTCACAAAAAAAAAAAAAAAAACCCGCAAAAAAAATATTTCCTTCCCAAGTCTTATTCGTTTATTTGTTGTTCTTTTTGTTCGTTCGTTCTTCGTTCGCGATCACGCGGCTAGAAATGTATAATCTCTCCCCTGAACAACTATTTTCTCTCATATATTATAACACCCTTTTCTCCTCTTTTCCTACAAAAGGATGCTTTCGTCTTGCTCACCAAATCTATTCATTCCAAAAAATATATATAATACCATCTCTTACAGTTCCTCCTTTCTACATTCCCTAAACTATCCAGAACTCCACCCCTCCTCCAGTGTCCTCAAACGTATTTTTGACTCGAAGGTCTCAAACTCATTTTGCAAAAAATGTTCGTTTCCCATGAATCGTACACTTTTCAAAATCCAATCTCACCCCTCCCCTCCAAATCCTCCCCATCACCCATCCCTTTCAAATCTCCCCCCTTGCCCCTTCCCTCCCCTCCCTCCTAAACTCCCCCCACACCCCTCCCCTCCGAGACTCTCCCTCGCTCCTCCCCTCCTAGACTCCCTTCTCACCCCTCCTCCTCAAAGCATCCTCCCTGCTTCTTCCCCCTTCCAACTTTCACCTTCATCTCCCCAAACCTTCTGCCTCGCTCTTCCCCCTCCTCAAATAACACCTCACTGTGCCTCACCCAATCTCCATCAAACCTTTTGTCCGCCCCATTCTTCCCTTTCTCCAAGCTATTCTGAAATCTCTGAAATCTCTGACACACCTTCACCAGCTCTCCCTACCTCTTCCTCCTCTTCCACATCTTACCCTACCCCTCCCCCCCCCCTGTTCTGGACCCGATGCTCCCCCTTCCTCTTCATTAACGGTATGGACCTCAAACATCCGGGGCCTTCGCTCAAACTTGACTGACCTCTCCATACAGGTTGCTTCTGACAAACCAGATGTGATCTGCTTAACAGAAACTTTCCTCCTTCATGATGTCTCTGATGCCTTGGTATCTCTCCCAGGTTACTCCCTCCTCCGGTATGATAGACCTGAGCCTCGTCCTGGAGGTGGGGTTGCTATCTTTATAAAAAACTCTCTTCCTCACTCGCCCTCCACTGCCCTCTCTCCACCTCACCCCCAGGAATACCTTTGGCTACGGCTTCCCCTTCGCTCCCACCTTTTGTTCATATGTGTGTTGTACCGTCCACCAAACAGCGATGACTCCATCTACATCTCACTGTCTGATAATATGGACCAACTTCTATCTACCCATCCCAACTCTCTCTTCCTCATATGTGGTGATTTCAATTGTCACCATGCCAGTTGGCTGGGGGTGGGTACCTCTATCACCAGCAATGGCTCTTCAGCAAAGGACTTCTGCGACTCACTGGGACTGACACAATCTGTCAATTTCCCGACCCGGCTCTCAGTCAACGGAGCATCTTCTCTTCTGGATTTGGTTATGACAAACTTCCCTGAAAATGTCTGCTGCTCTTCTTCTGCTCCAATCGGCTCATCTGATCATGTGCTTGTCAAAGTGGACATCTCTCTGACCATTCTCAGAGAGCCTCCTCAGCGTCGACGAGTCTGGCATTTCACTCAGGCCAACTGGCAGCTTCAAGCAGCCATCAATCATCTGGACTGGTCTCCCATCTCTACCGCCTCTGACATCAACTCATCCTGGGAATTCTTTCAAAGTAAATTGCTCTCTCTCATGCACAGATTTATACCATCTCGTCTTCAGTTGTCATACCCTTCCTCCCGTCCATGGTACACGGAATCTTGTGGTGAGGCTGTTGCCCTGAAACAACTTGCTTTCGTCTCCTGGAAAGCAAATCCAACGGAAGGAAATCTCATTTCCTTTCACAAAGCCCGAAACAAGTGTGTGTCCACCCTCAGGAGAGCCAGGAAACAATATCTCACCATTCTCAAGACCGAACTCTCTTATCTGTCTCCCTCTTCCAAATCCTGGTGGAGTCTGGTCAAATCTGTTTCTGGTGTTTGTTCCCCCTCCATCCCCTCCCTCACCTCAAACGGCTTAACGGCTGACTCCGCACGTGAAAAAGCTGAATGCCTCAACTCTGTGTTTGCCTCTAAATCTTGTGTCCCAAACCCATCCCTCTCTGTGCCCACCGTACCCAGTCGTACCCAGCTGCTCCTGGACTCTGTGTCCTTTCCTCCTGACAAGGTGGAAAAGTTTCTGTCAACCCTCGACTCTGATTCTGCAACTGGTCCTGACGGCATCAGCCCACGGGTCCTAAAATCATGTTCTTCTGCTCTTTCACTCCCTCTTTCTGTTCTCTTCACCCTCTCTTTTGCTCAAGGTCATCTGCCATCTGCTTGGAAATCAGCCAACATCACCGGTTTGCACAAAAAAGGTGCAAAAACAGATCCCAGCAACTACAGACCAATCAGCCTTCTCCCAATTATCAGCAAAGTCATGGACTCCATCATTGCTTCAGATATTAAATCTTTCCTCTTCTCCAATGGCTTGATCTCTGATCATCAATTTGCTTTCAGACCTGGTCACTCTACTCTGGACATGCTGCTTCTCCTTTCTCAACAATGGATGGAGGTCCTCAATGCCAAACAGGAAATTAGAGCTGTCTCCCTTGACATTTCACGTGCCTTCGATACGGTCTGGCACCCCGCTCTGCTCATCAAACTCTCCTCCTTTGGTATCCATGGAAATCTCCACGCATGGCTGGCGGACTTCCTCTCTGGTCGTAGTCAACGTGTGGCCCTGAATGGGTTTCTCTCATCTCCTCTTCCTGTTCAGGCTGGAGTTCCCCAAGGTAGTGTTCTGGGCCCTGTGCTTTTTCTGGTCTTCATCAATGATCTCTCTGACTCTCTTGAAAATCCTCTCTATCTCTTTGCTGACGACTCTACTCTCTGTCGCTCCATTCCTCATCCCTCAGATCGGCAGTCTGCAGCCTCCTCACTCTCTGCAGACCTGGACAAAATCACAGACTGGTCAAACAAGTGGAACATGTCTTTCAATCCTGACAAATCTCACACTCTTACAATGTCTCTCCGAAAGGACCGACTGGACAACCCTCCCATCTACTTTCTCAACAATCCTCTCCAAGAAGTTCTGTCGCTCAAGCTTTTGGGTCTCACTATCTGCCATGATCTTTCTTGGGAAAACCACATTTCCAAGCTGGCCTCCAAAGCCAGTCACCAACTGGGCATCCTCCGTCGTGCGAAGTCCTTCCTTGGCACACCTGAGCTCCTCACCACATACAAGGCTTTCATCCGCAGCTCAATGGAATACTGTTCCCCCCTCTGGGCTGGTGCTCCTGCCTCACACCTTGCTCGGATTCACGCTGTTGAGGCCAAAGCTTTCAGAATCATTGGAATCTCCTGCGATGTAGTCAACACCGAGGGCCTTTCACTCTCTCACCGCAGGCAGGTTGGTGGTCTTTCTGTCTTCTACCGACTCCTCTCCGGCCTTGCTCCCCCAGCTCTCTCTGTGCTCTGTCCCCCCAATATTCCTTCAGGTCGCACAAGATCTGCCTGCAACCCTCTTATGGTTAAACTGCCAAAGTCTAGGCTCTCTGCTCACCTTCACTCTTTCATTCCCCTTTTCTCCCGCCTCTGGAACAAACTCCCCCACTCCCTTCAATCCCACTCCTCCCTCCAGGTCTTTAAAACAGCCGTTCACCACCATCTCTTATCTTCCCCCATCGAAAACCTTGATCTTTTCTACCCCCGGTAATTCACCCCAGAGTCCTTGCAGTGTTCATATGTTTTATTCCTCTCCCACCTCCCCCCAATTCCTCCCGATGTCCCTGCTCTCAAATGTTGTGTTTGTGTCCTTCCCCCTCTTCCCCCTCTCTTTTGTGTCCTTCCCCCTCTCTCCCCATCTTGTCTGCCGCTCCCCTTGTTTTTTGTGTTTTGTGTGTCGGTTTGTCTTTTTGTGTGATTAATGTTAGCTCTTTCACGAGCCTCGATCTTGTATACAAAAAAATAAAAATAAAAAGGAACAAGAAGACGTCATGCAGAGCACGATACTTGCAAAATCCACCCCTCCTTCCCTGGTGAACCTGGTGTTGGCGTAGCAGTTAGGGTGCCGGCTTGGGATCCCAGGATCCTGGGTTTGAATCCTGGTCAAATCGCTGAATTTACACCAGGGGGGTTGACTCAGCCTGTCATCCTTCCGAGGTCGGCAAATTGAGTACCAGTTCACTGGTAATTACGGGTGTGTTACAAGAGGCGACTAACAAGGTTGGCGGCAGGCAGGGCATCCGGCCATAAAACATTGCTTCAAAAAGGGGACCAAGGTGCCCGAAAAAGGCCAATCCCCGCTCTGCGGGGAAAAATGGCTTCTAAAGGTGGTTCTTTTTCTTTTGTTCGTCTCCCCAAAAAGGTTGTCATGGACACATCAAATTGTCCATTTCATTAAGATTAAAATTGACGATATAAATCAATGCTCGGGTCAATTGGATTAAAAATGATGATTTTTCAGATGAAAATTGATGAAATTTGGAGTGTGACTTTAAGTTGACCTTTAAAACCTTGATCTTTTCTACCCCCACAAATTCACCCCAGATCCACTTTTTCGAAATCCCAACTTCTTTCCTGGAAGTCCTTGCAGTGTCCATATGTTTTATACCTCTCCCACCTCACCCCAAGCCCTCTCCCTCCCACAGATCTCTCGATGTCCCTGCTCTCAAATGTTGTGTTTGTGTCCTTCACCCTCTCTCCCCATCTTGTCTACCGCTCCCCTTATTTGTGTTTTTTGTGTCGGTTTGACTTTTTGTGTGATTAATGTTAGCTCTTTCACGAGCCTCGATCTTGTATACAAAAAACAAACAAAACAAACAAACACACAAATAGACAGAATAACAAACACACAAACAAATAACAAACACACAACTTTTTGAAATATCTTGTTCACAGACAGACAGACAAATGAAAAATCGGTCAGAGACCGAGGACTTGCCGGAATGTACTTTTTTTTTAAATCGGCCATTTTGGACAAATATGGCGGCCAAACCACGTTACCGATGACGTCATCATTATTTGTTTTCTGAACTAATTTATTCCTAGATTATGCTCAAGAAATTTCATCTTGATCTGATGAAGTTTTGTACTTGTCGAATTATGACGTCATAATGGAGGCACCTATGCCATCATCATTAACATATTTTATTCGCCATGGAGAGTTCTTTACAATGAGCCATGTCTCAATTTTTTCTATTTCGCACTTTCGGAGATATAGAGGTGAAAAGCTTTTCCGTTTTTCCAAGATGGCGGCCGAACCACGTGACCTATGACGACATAATTATCATTAAAAAAAATTCTACAGGTGGAGTTGCACCTAAGGTGAAAATTTCCTGTCAATCGGACCAACGGTTGCAGAGAAAATCATATTTATTCTGTGCGGACAAACAAACAAACAGACAAATGGACTCAAATGCAATGGCCTCTCCTCTGGCGAGGGTAATATGACAATAATCGCGATGTCAGACATGCATGTTATAGTTCAACAAAGCAATGTGAACACCACCGGAGGTTTCAAAATTGTGCAAAAATTGAGATCATTTGAGGTTTGCACTGATAAATGAACAGAATGGAATACTATCTGAACTTTGTGCTTGAAAATGAGGGAAAAGCCTTCAGGTGGATGATAAACCTTACAGGTGGATGATAAACCTTACATTAATGGCAGAGAGTGAAAAGCAAACGAAGGCAATCACCTGACACACGATATCCCGTTTGAGAATGGCTGGACAACCGACAGCGTGGAATGTCACACAGCACACCTGGCTTTCATGAGGCTTCAGGACTCCATGCTGAGGATCAACACTCAGATACTGCAGGAAAAGACGAGTCAACAAGGAAGGACCTTCAGGAATACGTCTCCGAAATAATAACAACAAAGTCCCAATGAGTAAAGAAAAAGAGTGATCCTTGTTTTTTTGTTTTTTTAAAGGAACTTTTACAAAGGTAGGGACATGATTCACCATCACCCGAGAGAATTTTTCCAGATAATGATCAGGGGAAACTTATATAAATAGGGAGATGATGCATCATCACCCGAGAGTAGTTTTCTAGATAATGATCAGGGGAAACTTTTATAAATAGGGAGATGATGCATCATCACCCGAGAGTAGTTTTCTCGATAATGATCAGGGGAAACTTATATAAATAGGGAGATGATGCATCATCACCCGAGAGTAGTTTTCTAGATAATGATCAGGGGAAACTTTTATAAATAGGGAGATGATGCATCATCACTGGAGAGTAGTTTTCCAGATAATGATCAGGGGAAACTTTTATAAATAGGGAGATGATGCATCATCACTGGAGAGTAGTTTTCCAGATAATGATCAGGGGAAACTTATATAAATAGGGAGATGATGCATCATCACCCGAGAGTAGTTTTCTAGATAATGATCAGGGGAAACTTTTATAAATAGGGAGATGATGCATCATCACTGGAGAGTAGTTTTCCAGATAATGATCAGGGGAAACTTATATAAATAGGGAGATGATGCATCATCACCCGAGAGTAGTTTTCTAGATAATGATCAGGGGAAACTTTTATAAATAGGGAGATGATGCATCATCACTGGAGAGTAGTTTTCCAGATAATGATCAGGGGAAACTTTTATAAATAGGGAGATGATGCATCATCACCCGAGAGTAGTTTTCTCGATAATGATCAGGGGAAACTTATATAAATAGGGAGATGATGCATCATCACCCGAGAGTAGTTTTCTCGATAATGATCAGGGGAAACTTATATAAATAGGGAGATGATGCATCATCACCCGAGAGTAGTTTTCTAGATAATGATCAGGGGAAACTTTTATAAATAGGGAGATGATGCATCATCACCCGAGAGTAGTTTTCCAGATAATGATCAGGGGAAACTTTTATAAATAGGGAGATGATGCATCATCACTGGAGAGTAGTTTTCCAGATAATGATCAGGGGAAACTTTTATAAATAGGGAGATGATGCATCATCACCCGAGAGTAGTTTTCTAGATAATGATCAGGGGAAACTTTTATAAAGAGGGAGATGATGCATCATCACCCGAGAGTAGTTTTCTAGATAATGATCAGGGGAAACTTTTATAAATTGGGAGATGATGCATCATCACCCGAGAGTAGTTTTCTAGATAATGATCAGGGGAAACTTTTATAAATAGGGAGATGATGCATCATCACTGGAGAGTAGTTTTCTAGATAATGATCAGGGGAAACTTTTATAAATAGGGAGATGATGCATCCTCACTGGAGAGTAGTTTTCCAGATAATGATCAGGGGAAACTATTATAAATAGGGAGATGATGCATCATCACCGGAGAGTAGTTTTCCAGATAATGATCAGGGGAAACTTTTATAAATAGGGAGATGATGCATCATCACCCGAGAGTAGTTTTCCAGATAATGATCAGGGGAAACTTTTATAAATAGGGAGATGATTCACCATAACCCGAGAGAATTTTTCCAGATAATGATCAGGGGAAACTTATATAAATAGGGAGATGATGCATCATCACCCGAGAGTAGTTTTCCAGATAATGATCAGGGGAAACTTTTATAAATAGGGAGATGATGCATCATCACTGGAGAGTAGTTTTCCAGATAATGATCAGGGGAAACTATTATAAATAGGGAGATGATGCATCATCACCAGAGAGTAGTTTTCTAGATAATGATCAGGGGAAACTTTTATAAATAGGGAGATGATGCATCATCACCGGAGAGTAGTTTTCCAGATAATGATCAGGGGAAACTTTTATAAATAGGGAGATGATGCACCATCACCGGAGAGTAGTTTTCTCGATAATGATCAGGGAAAACTTTTATAAATAGGGAGATGATGCATCATCACCGGAGAGTAGTTTTCCAGATAATGATCAGGGGAAACTTTTATAAATAGGGAGATGATTCACCATAACCCGAGAATTTTTCCAGATAATGATCAGGGGAAACTTTTATAAATAGGGAGATGATTCACCATAACCCGAGAATTTTTCCAGATAATGATCAGGGGAAACTTATATAAATAGGGAGATGATGCATCATCACCCGAGAGTAGTTTTCTAGATAATGATCAGGGGAAACTTTTATAAATAGGGAGATGATGCATCATCACCCGAGAGTAGTTTTCTAGATAATGATCAGGGGGAACTTTTATAAATAGGGAGATGATGCATCATCACTGGAGAGTAGTTTTCTTGATAATGATCAGGGGAAACTTATATAAAGTAGGGAGATGATGCACCATCACTGGATATGAATTCTTGGGAAAATGGCAGGGGCATAGAAAAGGTCCCTTTATGTAAGGGGACGTGCCATGTGGAAAAGTATAGAAAAGAAGGGACATTCAATTGCTTGTAGAAAATACCAAACAATAGAAAATAAGGGACATTCCAAAAAATCTTGTGTGCATGCTGGACGACCCTTGTGTTCTTAGGAGGAACCAAGTAAAACATCAGTCTTTGTGAATATTGTGGAGTAACTCAGAATGAAACATCGGTCTTTGTGAATATTGTGGAGCAACTCAGAATGAAACATTGGTCTTTGTGAATATTGTGGAGCAACTCAAAATGAAACATCGGTCTTTGTGAATATTGTGGAGTAACTCAGAATGAAACATCGGTCTTTGTGAATATTGTGGAGCAACTCACAATGAAACATTGGTCTTTGTGAATATTGTGGAGCAACTCAGAATGAAACATCGGTCTTTGTGAATATTGTGGAGCAACTCAGAATGAAACATCGGTCTTTGTGAATATTGTGGAGCAACTCAGAATGAAACATCGGTCTTTGTGAATATTGTGGAGCAACTCAGAATGAATCATTGGTCTTTGTGAATATTGTGGAGTAACTCAGAATGAAACATCGGTCTTTTCGAATATTGTGGAGTAACTCAGAATGAAACATCGGTCTTTTCGAATATTGTGGAGTAACTCAGAATGAAACATTGGTCTTTGTGAATATTGTGGAGTAACTCAGAATGAAACATCGGTCTTTGTGAATATTGTGGAGTAACTCAGAATGAAACATCGGTCTTTGTGAATATTGTGGAGTAACTCAGAATGAAACATCGGTCTTTGTGAATATTGTGGAGTAACTCAGAATGAAACATCGGTCTTTGTGAATATTGTGGAGTAACTCAGAATGAAACATCGGTCTTTGTGAATATTGTGGAGCAACTCAGAATGAACCATTGGTCTTTGTGAATATTGTGGAGCAACTCAAAATGAAACATCGGTATTTGTGAATATTGTGGAGTTACTCAGAATGAAACATCGGTCTTTGTGAATATTGTGGAGAAACTCAGAATGAAACATTGGTCTTTGTGAATATTGTGGAGTAACTCAGAATGAAACATCGATCTTTGTGAATATTGTGGAGTAACTCAGAATGAAACATCGGTCTTTGTGAATAGTGTGGAGTAACTCAGAATGAAACATCGGTCTTTGTGAATATTGTGGAGTAACTCAGAATGAAACATCGGTATTTGTGAATATTGTGGAGTAACTCAGAATGAAGCATCGGTCTTTGTGAATATTCTGGAGTAACTCAGAATGAAACATCGGTCTTTGTGAATAGTGTGGAGTAACTCAGAATGAAACATCGGTCTTTGTGAATATTGTGGAGTAACTCAGAATGAAACATCGGTCTTTGTGAATATTGTGGAGCAACTCAGAATGAAACATTGGTCTTTGTGAATATTGTAGAGCAACTCAGAATGAAACATCGGTCTTTGTGAATATTGTGGAGCAACTCAGAATGAAACATCTGTCTTTGTAAATATTGTGGAGTAACTCAGAATGAATCATTGGTCTTTGTGAATATTGTGGAGTAACTCAGAATGAAACATCGGTCTTTTCGAATATTGTGGAGTAACTCAGAATGAAACATCGGTCTTTTCGAATATTGTGGAGTAACTCAGAATGAAACATCGGTCTTGGTGAATATTGTGGAGTAACTCAGAATGAAACATAGGTCTTTGTGAATATTGTGGAGTAACTCAGAATGAAACATCGGTCTTTGTGAATATTGTGGAGTAACTCAGAATGAAACATCGGTCTTTGTGAATATTGTGGAGTAACTCAGAATGAAACATCGGTCTTTGTGAATATTGTGGAGTAACTCAGAATGAAACATCGGTGTTTGTGAATATTGTGGAGCAACTCAGAATGAAACATCGGTCTTTGTGAATATTGTGGAGCAACTCAGAATGAAACATTGGTCTTTGTGAATATTGTGGAGCAACTCAAAATGAAACATCGGTCTTTGTGAATATTGTGGAGTTACTCAGAATGAAACATCGGTCTTTGTGAATATTGTGGAGAAACTCAGAATGAAACATCGGTCTTTGTGAATGTTGTGGAGTAACTCAGAATGAAACATCGATCTTTGTGAATATTGTGGAGTAACTCAGAATGAAACATCGGTCTTTGTGAATATTGTGGAGTAACTCAGAATGAAGCATCGGTCTTTGTGAATATTGTGGAGCAACTCAGAATGAAACATCGGTCTTTGTGAATATTGTGGAGCAACTCAAAATGAAACATCGGTCTTTGTGAATATTGTGGAGTAACTCAGAATGAAACATCGGTCTTTGTGAATATTGTGGAGCAACTCAGAATGAAACATTGGTCTTTGTGAATATTGTGGAGCAACTCAAAATGAAACATCGGTCTTTGTGAATATTGTGGAGTTACTCAGAATGAAACATCGGTCTTTGTGAATATTGTGGAGAAACTCAGAATGAAACATCAGTCTTTGTGAATATTGTGGAGTAACTCAGAATGAAACATCGATCTTTGTGAATATTGTGGAGTAACTCAGAATGAAACATCGGTCTTTGTGAATAGTGTGGAGTAACTCAGAATGAAACATCGGTCTTTGTGAATATTGTGGAGTAACTCAGAATGAAACATCGGTCTTTGTGAATATTGTGGAGTAACTCAGAATGAAGCATCGGTCTTTGTGAATATTCTGGAGTAACTCAGAATGAAACATCGGTCTTTGTAAATATTGTGGAGCAACTCAGAATGAAACATCGGTCTTTGTGAATATTGTGGAGTAACTCAGAATGAAACATCGGTCTTTGTGAATATTGTGGAGTAACTCAGAATGAAAGATCAGTCTTTGTGAATATTGTGGAGGAACTCAGAATGAAACATCGGTCTTTGTGAATATTGTGGAGTAACTCAGAATGAAACATCGGTCTTTGTGAATATTGTGGAGTAACTCAGAATGAAACATCGGTCTTTGTGAATATTGTGGAGCAACTCAGAATGAAAGATCGGTCTTTGTGAATATTGTGGAGTAACTCAGAATGAAAGATCGGTCTTTGTGAATCTCTTAAAAAAAAAAAACAGGAAGCTGATCATGTAGGTCCCCCACCTTTTGTGTGGTATGAGGAATAGATCCGTGTAATATGAAAACTAAATATAGCATGGTTTTGAAATATTGTGTGCACAAACCAATTTGCAGAGATGGTTGCCATGGCAACGTAAATCAGCCAATCAAAGCCCTGATCTAATCAGTTTGAGATAACCTCATGAGGAATAGATATAAGCAATATGAAAGATAAATGGTCAACGGTTTTTGAAATATCACGTTCACAAAAGTAAATGGACGGGTGATCAATCAGTCGGTCGGTCGGTTGGATCTCATTTTAATGTTCCCTTTCCGACCTTGGTGGAAGTGCGAGGGACAAAAATAAATGAGTAATACTTTTTTACAAGGAGATTCATACTAAAGGGGTCAAACTTTTATCATACAATATCAATGTTTGCTCTGGAATCATTACATCTAGATTAGGCTTTCCTAACCGACATGTGGTCTATATTTTTTTTTTTTAATTAAACATCCGTTCGAAGGTGTCGTGGGTTAAATTTGATGAAAATTAAGAAATCCATTGATTATAATCAATGGATTTCTTTATAAGTTAGAAATCTTTATAAGTTATCAGACTTGGCTGTACGTGGGGCCATCTTGAGGGGTCATTTTGGGGAATGCCAGTATTTTGATGGAGACCGAGGGGCTGCGTGGATAGACCTTCCCTTTCCCTACATCCCAGTGACCATTTGCCTGTTTATGAAAAGAACCAGATGTTGCTTTTCTAAAGTGACTGTCATAATAATCAATATAATCTTATAATCATTAAGATGTATCATCATTAAGCATATATATTCCCGGGCACGTATCTTCCATGTATAAACATATATTTACGTCAGCAGTTACAGTTTAATAATTAAATATATATATAATATAGCGCCAGTCATATGAAAACATCAAACAAAGCAAGGACATAAACCGAGACGATTCCTTTTCATCTTGGACTAAAATAGCAAATAAGCATACATAGTTTACACTGGTACACTCTTCAAAATCATGCATAGTTTACACTGGTACACTCTTCAAAATCATGCAAAGTTTACACTGGTACACTCTCTTCAAAATCATGCAAAGTTTACACTGGTACACTCTCTTCAAAATCATGCAAAGTTTACACTGGTGCACTCTCTTCAAAATCATGCAAAGTTTACACTGGTACACTCTCTTCAAAATCATACATAGTTTACACTGGTACACTCTTCAAAATCATGCATAGTTTACACTGGTACACTCTCTTCAAAATCATGCAAAGTTTACACTGGTACACTCTCTTCAAAATCATGCAAAGTTTACACTGGTACACTCTCTTCAAAATCATGCAAAGTTTACACTGGTGCACTCTCTTCAAAATCATGCAAAGTTTACACTGGTACACTCTCTTCAAAATCATACATAGTTTACACTGGTACACTCTTCAAAATCATGCATAGTTTACACTGGTACACTCTCTTCAAAATCATGCAAAGTTTACACTGGTGCACTCTCTTCAAAATCATGCATAGTTTACACTGGTGCACTCTCTTCAAAATCATACATAGTTTACACTGGTACACTCTTCAAAATCATGCATAGTTTACACTGGTACACTCTTCAAAATCATGCAAAGTTTACACTGGTACACTCTCTTCAAAATCATGCAAAGTTTACACTGGTACACTCTCTTCAAAATCATGCAAAGTTTACACTGGTGCACTCTCTTCAAAATCATGCAAAGTTTACACTGGTACACTCTCTTCAAAATCATACATAGTTTACACTGGTACACTCTTCAAAATCATGCATAGTTTACACTGGTACACTCTCTTCAAAATCATGCAAAGTTTACACTGGTACACTCTCTTCAAAATCATGCAAAGTTTACACTGGTACACTCTCTTCAAAATCATGCAAAGTTTACACTGGTGCACTCTCTTCAAAATCATGCAAAGTTTACACTGGTACACTCTCTTCAAAATCATACATAGTTTACACTGGTACACTCTTCAAAATCATGCATAGTTTACACTGGTACACTCTCTTCAAAATCATGCAAAGTTTACACTGGTGCACTCTCTTCAAAATCATGCATAGTTTACACTGGTGCACTCTCTTCAAAATCATGCAAAGTTTACACTGGTGCACTCTCTTCAAAATCATGCAAAGTTTACACTGGTGCACTCTCTTCAAAATCATGCAAAGTTTACACTGGTACACTCTCTTCAAAATCATGCAAAGTTTACACTGGTGCACTCTCTTCAAAATCATGCAAAGTTTACACTGGTACACTCTCTTCAAAATCATGCAAAGTTTACACTGGTACACTCTCTTCAAAATCATGCAAAGTTTACACTGGTACACTCTCTTCAAAATCATGCAAAGTTTACACTGGTGCACTCTCTTCAAAATCATGCAAAGTTTACACTGGTACACTCTCTTCAAAATCATACATAGTTTACACTGGTACACTCTTCAAAATCATGCATAGTTTACACTGGTACACTCTCTTCAAAATCATGCAAAGTTTACACTGGTGCACTCTCTTCAAAATCATGCATAGTTTACACTGGTGCACTCTCTTCAAAATCATGCATAGTTTACACTGGTACACTCTCTTCAAAATCATGCAAAGTTTACACTGGTGCACTCTCTTCAAAATCATGCATAGTTTACACTGGTACACTCTCTTCAAAATCATGCAAAGTTTACACTGGTGCACTCTCTTCAAAATCATGCAAAGTTTACACTGGTACACTCTCTTCAAAATCATGCAAAGTTTACACTGGTACACTCTCTTCAAAATCATGCATAGTTTACACTGGTACACTCTCTTCAAAATCATGCATACCTTACACTGGTACATCTCTTCAAAGTCATGCATAGTTTACACTGGTACATCTCTTCAAAATCATGCATAGTTTACACTGGTACATCTCTTCAAAATCATGCATAGTTTACACTGGTACATCTCTTCAAAATCATGCAAAGTTTACACTGGTACATCTCTTCAAAATCATGCAAAGTTTACACTGGTACACTCTCTTCAAAATCATGCAAAGTTCACACTGGTACACTCTCTTCAAAATCATGCAAGGTTTACACTGGTACACTCTCTTCAAAATCATGCATAGTTTACACTGGTGCACTCTCTTCAAAATCATGCAAAGTTTACACTGGTGCACTCTCTTCAAAATCATGCAAAGTTTACACTGGTGCACTCTCTTCAAAATCATGCAAAGTTTACACTGGTACACTCTCTTCAAAATCATGCAAAGTTTACACTGGTGCACTCTCTTCAAAATCATGCAAAGTTTACACTGGTACACTCTCTTCAAAATCATGCAAAGTTTACACTGGTACACTCTCTTCAAAATCATGCAAAGTTTACACTGGTACACTCTCTTCAAAATCATGCAAAGTTTACACTGGTACACTCTCTTCAAAATCATGCAAAGTTTACACTGGTGCACTCTCTTCAAAATCATGCAAAGTTTACACTGGTACACTCTCTTCAAAATCATACATAGTTTACACTGGTACACTCTTCAAAATCATGCATAGTTTACACTGGTACACTCTCTTCAAAATCATGCAAAGTTTACACTGGTGCACTCTCTTCAAAATCATGCATAGTTTACACTGGTGCACTCTCTTCAAAATCATGCATAGTTTACACTGGTACACTCTCTTCAAAATCATGCAAAGTTTACACTGGTGCACTCTCTTCAAAATCATGCAAAGTTTACACTGGTACACTCTCTTCAAAATCATGCAAAGTTTACACTGGTGCACTCTCTTCAAAATCATGCAAAGTTTACACTGGTACACTCTCTTCAAAATCATGCAAAGTTTACACTGGTACACTCTCTTCAAAATCATGCATAGTTTACACTGGTACACTCTCTTCAAAATCATGCATACCTTACACTGGTACATCTCTTCAAAGTCATGCATAGTTTACACTGGTACATCTCTTCAAAATCATGCATAGTTTACACTGGTACATCTCTTCAAAATCATGCATAGTTTACACTGGTACATCTCTTCAAAATCATGCAAAGTTTACACTGGTACATCTCTTCAAAATCATGCAAAGTTTACACTGGTACACTCTCTTCAAAATCATGCAAAGTTTACACTGGTACACTCTCTTCAAAATCATGCAAGGTTTACACTGGTACACTCTCTTCAAAATCATGCATAGTTTACACTGGTACACTCTCTTCAAAATCATGCAAAGTTTACACTGGTACACTCTCTTCAAAATCATGCATAGTTTACACTGGTACACTCTCTTCAAAATCATGCATAGTTTACACTGGTACACTCTCTTCAAAGTCATGCATAGTTTACACTGGTACACTCTCTTCAAAGTCATGCATAGTTTACACTGGTACACTCTCTTCAAAATCATGCAAAGTTTACACTGGTACACTCTCTTCAAAATCATGCAAAGTTTACACTGGTACACTCTCTTCAAAATCATGCATAGTTTACACTGGTACACTCTCTTCAAAATCATGCATACTTTACACTGGTACATCTCTTCAAAGTCATGCATAGTTTACACTGGTACATCTCTTCAAAGTCATGCATAGTTTACACTGGTACATCTCTTCAAAATCATGCATAGTTTACACTGGTACATCTCTTCAAAATCATGCAAAGTTTACACTGGTACATCTCTTCAAAATCATGCAAAGTTTACACTGGTACATCTCTTCAAAATCATGCATAGTTTACACTGGTACATCTCTTCAAAATCATGCAAAGTTTACACTGGTACACTCTCTTCAAAATCATGCATAGTTTACACTGGTACACTCTCTTCAAAATCATGCATAGTTTACACTGGTACACTCTCTTCAAAATCATGCAAAGTTTACACTGGTACACTCTCTTCAAAGTCATGCATAGTTTACACTGGTACACTCTCTTCAAAGTCATGCATAGTTTACACTGGTACACTCTCTTCAAAGTCATGCATAGTTTACACTGGTACACTCTCTTCAAAATCATGCATAGTTTACACTGGTACACTCTCTTCAAAGTCATGCATAGTTTACACTGGTACACTCTCTTCAAAGTCATGCATAGTTTACACTGGTACACTCTCTTCAAAATCATGCAAAGTTTACACTGGTACACTCTCTTCAAAATCATGCATAGTTTACACTGGTACACTCTCTTCAAAATCATGCATAGTTTACACTGGTACACTCTCTTCAAAGTCATGCATAGTTTACACTGGTACACTCTCTTCAAAGTCATGCATAGTTTACACTGGTACACTCTCTTCAAAATCATGCAAAGTTTACACTGGTACACTCTCTTCAAAATCATGCATAGTTTACACTGGTTCACTCTTCAAAATCATGCATAGTTTACACCGGTACATCTCTTCAAAGTCATGCATAGTTTACACTGGTACATCTCTTCAAAGTCATGCATAGTTTACACTGGTACATCTCTTCAAAGTGCCCCTGTGCCCATATATCTTGTCTCGACTCATAACACACTGCCTCGACTGTGGTGACACAAGACATATGAGACATTTTCTACACGACACACCTTATCTCTCAAAGCTTCTCAGCCTCTTTCCACCCTCCCCACCCTATGCTACCTGGTGTGCCACTTCTCGGTGGAGGAATGTATTTAAAGAGCTTTTCACAAAGAAACGGGGAGAGATATACGCTGGCTGACTTCTTTGTTCTGTATTTGTTCATTTATTTTGAGTATCCTTGTATCTTTGCTTGTATTAAAGTCAATCTATATCTCTCTGGTAATAAACGCTTCATAGTAAACCACAAAAGTAGAGGACATTCGAATCTTCCTCGACAAAGGCAAATGATTGACATCATGAATCCAATCTTAATGTAATTAATAATTGTTTTCTCTGGAGCACAAGGCCTGATTAATAGTGATAGATTGATGATTGAATCATGGGTGGATGATAAAATAAATCGATTTATGTGCACACTGGTAACTCACAAATATTCTAAAAACAAGAAAGATGTCGTACATAGCACGATACTTGCGAAATCCCGAAAATAAGTTGTTGGTCTATGACGACCTCAAAAATAGTTGGTGGCTGAATTTCGTGACCAGATATACAAATCCTCTTAAATTTTTAAGTCAATCAGATGAAAATTGAAGATTTTAAAAATTCGGCCTATGTTTACCTTTTGGCCTCCGTTAACCTAAAAAATAGTTGGGGGTTGAATTCAGTGACCAGATATGCAAATCCTCTTAAATTTTCAAGTCAATCAGATGAAAATAAAGGATTTGTAGAAATTTGGCCTATGTTGATCTTTTGGCCAATGTTGACCTCAAAAATAGTTGGGGGTTGAATTATGTGACCAGATATGCAGGTCCTCTTCAAATTTCAGGTTAATTCGATAAAAATTGAGGATTTCAGAAATTTAACCTTTGCTGACCTTTTGGCCTATGTTGACATTTTGGCCGATGTTGACCTCAAACATACTTGGTGGTTGAATTCTGTGACCAGATAAATATATATATTTTTTGTATACAGAGTCGAGGCTCGTGAAAGAGCTAACATTTATCAAACAAACAAATCAAACAAACAAGCAAACAAAGTATATAAAAAGGGGAGCGGTCGACAAGATGTGGAGAGAAGGGGCGGAAGCACACAAACACAACATTTGAGAGCAGGGACATCGGGAGATGTGTGGAGGCAAAGGGCCTGGGGGGAGGCAGGATAGGTATAAAACGCAAGGACACCAAGGACTTCCAGGAAAGAAGTCAAAAGTCACCTCAAAAAAGTGGATTTGGGGTGAAATTAGCGGGGGTAGAAAAGATCAAGGCTTTGGATTGGGGAAGATAAGAGATGGTGGTGAACAGCCGTTTTAAAGACCTGGAGGGTGGAGTGGGATTGAAGAGAGTGAGGGAGTTTGTTCCAGAGGCGGGAGAAAAGAGGAATGAAGGAGTGAAGGTGAGCAGAGAGTCTTGATTTTGGCAGTTTAACCATAAGAGGGTTGCAGGCAGATCTTGTGCGACCTGCAGGAATATTTGGGGGACAGAGACCACAGAGAGCTGGGGGAGCAAGGCCGGAGAGGAGTCGGTAGAAGACGGAAAGACCACCAACCTGCCTGCGGTGATTAAGTGAAAGGCCCTCGGAGATAGCGTCATCGCGGGAGATTCCAATGATTCTGAACACTTTGGTTTCAACAGCGTGAAGACGAGCTAGGTGTGAGGCAGGAGCACCAGCCCAGAGGGGAGAGCAGTACTCCATTGAGCTGCGGATGAAAGCCTTTTATGTGGTGAGGAGCTCAGGTGTGCCAAGGAAGGACTTCGCACGACGGAGGATGCCCAGTCGGCGACTGGCTTTGGAGGCCAGCTTGGAAATGTGGTTTTCCTAGGAAAGATCATGGCAGATAGTGAGACCCAAAAGCTTGAGTGACAGAACTTCTTGGAGAGGATTATTCAGAAAGTAGATGGGAGGGTTGTCCAGTCGGTCTTTTCGGAGAGACATCGTAAGAGTGTGAGATTTGTCAGGATTGAAAGACATGTTCCACTTGTTTGCCCAGTCTGTGATTTTGTCCGGGTCTGCAGAGAGTGAGGAGGCTGCAGACTGCCGATCTGAGGAATGAGGAATGGAGCGACAGAGAGTAGAGTCATCAGCAAAGAGATAGAGAGGATTTTCAAGAGAGTCAGAGAGATCATTGATGAAGACCAGAAAAAGCACAGGGCCCAGAACACTGCCTTGGGGGAACTCCAGCCTGAACAGGAAGAGAAGATGAGAGAAACCCATTCAGGGCCAGACGTTGACTACGACTAGAGAGGAAGTCCGCCAGCCATGCGTGGAGATTTCCATGGATACCATAGGAGGAGAGTTTGGTGAGCAGAGCGGGGTGCCAGACCGTATCGAAGGCACGTGATATGTCGAGGGAGACAGCTCTAATTTCCTGTTTGGCATTGAGGACCTCCATCCATTGTTGAGACAGCAGAAGCAGCATGTCCAGAGTAGAGTGACCTGGTCTGAAACCAAATTGATGATCAGAGATCAAACCATTGGAGAAGAGGAAAGATTTCATATCCGAAGCAATGATGGAGTCCATGACTTTGCTGATAATTGGGAGAAGGCTGATTGGTCTGTAGTTGCTAGGATCTGTTTTTGCACCTTTTTTGTGCAAAGCGGTGATGTTGGCTGATTTCCAAGCAGATGGCAGTTGACTTTGAGCAAAAGAGAGGGTGAAGAGAACAGAGAGAGGGAGTGAAAGAGCGGAAGAACAGGATTTTAGGACCCGTGGGCTGATGCCGTCAGGTCCAGTTGCAGAATCAGAGTCGAGGGTTGACAGAAACTTTTCCACCTTGTCAGGAGGAAAGGACACAGAGTCCAAGAGCAGCTGGGTACGACTGGGTATGGTGGGTACAGAGAGGGATGGGTTTGGGACACAAGATTTAGAGGCAAACACAGAGTTGAGGCATTCAGCTTTTTCACGTGCGGAGTCAGCTGTGTAGCCGTTTGAGGTAAGGGAGAGGATGGAGGGGGAACAAACACCAGAAACAGATTTGACCAGACGCCACCAGGATTTGGAAGAGGGAGACAGATAAGAGAGTTCGGTCTTGAGAACGGAGAGATTTTGTTTCCTGGCTCTCCTGAGGGTGGGCACACACTTGTTTCGGGCTTTGTGAAAGGAAATGAGATTTCCTTCCGTTGGATTTGCTTTCCAGGAGACGAAGGCAAGTTGTTTCTGGGCAACAGCCTCACCACAAGATTCCGTGTACCATGGACGGGAGGAAGGGTATGACAACTGAAGACGAGATGGGATAAATCTGTGCATGAGAGAGAGCCATTTACTTTGGAAGAATTCCCAGGATGAGTTGATGTCAGAGGTGGTAGAGATGGGAGACCAGTCCAGATGATTGATGGCTGCTTGAAGACCGTGCCAGTTGGCCTGAGTGAAATGCCAGACTCGTCGACGCTGAGCAGGCTCCCTGAGAATGGTCAGAGAGATGTCCACTTTAACGAGCACATGATCAGATGATCCGATTGGAGCAGAAGAAGAGCAGCAGACATTTTCATGGAAGTTAGTCATAACCAAATCCAGAAGAGAAGATGCTCCGTTGACTGAGATCGGGTCGGGAAATTGACAGATTGTACCCACACCCAGCCAACTGGCATGGTGACAATTGAAATCACCACATATGAGGAAGAGAGAGTTGGGATGAGTAGATAGAAGTTGGTCCATATTGTCAGACAGCGAGATGTAGATGGAGTCATCACTGTTTGGTGGATGGTACAACACACATATGAACAAGAGGTGGGAGCGAAGGGGAAGCCGTAGCCAGAGGTATTCCTGGGGGTGAGGTGGAGAGAGTGCAGTGCAGAGCGAGTGAGGAAGAGAGTGTTTGATAAAGATAGCAACCCCACCTCCAGGACGAGGCTCAGGTCATACCGGAGGAGTGAGTAACCTGGGAGAGATACTAAGGAATCAGAGACATCATGAAGGAGGAAAGTTTCTGTTTCAGCAGATCACGTCTGGTTTGACAGAAGCAACCTGTATGGAGAGATCAGTTACGTTTGAACGAAGGCCCCGGATGTTTGAGGTCCATACCGTTAATGAAGAGGAAGGGGGAGCATCGGATACAGAACAGGGGGGAGGAGGGGTAGGGTAAGATGTGGAAGAGGTGGAAGAGGTAGGGAGAGCTGTTGAAGGTGTGTCAGAGATTTCAGAATAGCTCGGAGAAAGGGAAGGATGGGGCGGACAAAAGGTTTGATGGTGATTGGGTGAGGCACAATGAAGTGTTATTTGAGGAGGGGGAAGAGCGAGGCAGAAGGTTGGGGGAGATGGAGGCGAGAGTTGGAAGGGGGAAGAAGCGGGGAGGACGCTTTGAGGAGGGGGAGTGAGAGGGGGGAAATTGAGAAGAAATGAGGGTGTGGAGATTTGAAGGGGAGGGGCGAGGAGGGAGTTTGAGAGGGAAGGGACAAGGGGAGGGATTTGAAAGGGATGGGATATGGGGGAGATTTGGAGGGGGGGGTGAGGGAGGAGTCTAGGAGGGGAGGGGTGAGGGGGAGTCTTGGAGGGGAGGGGTGAGGGGGTAGTTTAGGAGGGAGGGAGCAAGGGGGGAGATTTGAAAGGGATGGGTGATGGGGAGGATTAGGAGGGGAGGGGAAAGGGGGAAGATTTGAAAGGGATGGGTGATGGGGAACATTTGGAGGGGAGGGGTGATGGGGAAGATTTGGAGGGGAGGGGTTATGGGGAAGATTTGGAGGGGAGGGGTGAGATTTGATTTTTGAAAGTGTACGATTAATGGGAAACGAACATTTATTGCAAAATGAGTTTCTTGTGACCTTCGAGTTAAAAATACGTTTAAGGACGCTGGATGGAGGATGGAGTGCAGGAGAGTTTAGTGAATGTAGAAAAAAGGCACTATAGGAGATGGAATTTTTTTTTGGGATGAATAGATTTGGTGAGCAAGTCAAAAGCAGCCTTTTAAAGAAGAAGAAAAAGGTGTTATAATATATGACGGAATACAGATCTTGAAGGGAAAGTGTAAACATTGAAGGTTAATAACAGTGAAAACTATCTGGGGAAATGGGGGAGAAACACGTGGTCGAAGAACGAACGAACGAATAAGAATGAATAAACGAATGAGAACAAGGAATAAGAACAGAGAAGGAAATGTTTTTTTTAGTTTTTTTTTAGTTGAGATTTACACAAGGAAGTAGGCTATGGGGTGAAAAGACTGGGAAAACAGAGAACGAAAGTTATTGGAGCACAAACGGTGGACCGCTGAGAGAAAAACAAAGCCTCAAGGTTGTACAGTGTACAAGGCCTCAAGACACAACACGAATTAACACGATTTTCAATACAGGTATGAAATATTTGCACCGAAAATCTTCCTCGGGACACAATATACATACACACACCATAAAATAAATACAGTTATAACGAAAATACAAATGGGAACAATTACTTAACTTCGATTTCGATGGAGAGCATGGAGAGCTGCGAATAAACGAAACCTCGCCGGCAAGCCCGCTTTCTTGAGGTCTTGCAAGTCCTCTTCCTCTTCAAATTTCTTGCAAGTCCTCTTCCTCTTCAAATATGCAAGTCCTCTTCAAATTTCAAGTTAATTGGATAAAAATTGAGGATTTTAGAAATTTGGCCTATGTTGACCTTTTGGCCTATGTTGACCTCAAAATAGTTGGTGGTTGAATTCAGTGACCAGATATGCAAGTCCTTGTCAAATTTCAAGCTTACCGGATGAAAATTGGATTTCGGATTTTAGAAATTTGACAAAGTCGGTGACCTTTAGCCTATGTTGACCTATTAACCTTTTTACCCCAAAAACAATAGGCTTCTTGCTTATGACAAACTACCATTTGGTGAAGTTTAGTGAAGATCGGTTGACAATTGTGACCTGTAGGCGACTGACATACAGACAGACAAATAGACAGATGCACAAGACCAACCAATATACTAGAAAAATCTTCGGTTTTCGCAAGTAACAAAGAAACTATTCACGATTCTTGCAGGTGAACTTGACCTTTTTCATCAGGGCGTGTGTGGCTCTCCAGGAGAACATGATGTGCTTGTGTGGGGAAGGGTTTCTCAGGAAGATGATTCGACGGACTCTTCCATGAAGCAGCACGTGTCCAAAATCGATGAATTCAGGTGACATTTGCAGCAGCTGTACAAAGGAGGGGAATATACAGATGGATGTAGGAAAGTCCCACATGCCACTCAAGCTTCATGATTGAGGTACAGTTTGTCTAGGAAAAGCTTAAAAATCCAAAACATTTCATTTAAATATTGTTTTCCTAAAAAACATATATCCAAAAAAAACAACTTTTGAAGTTATAATTGTGATATTGTCCGATCGAGATCGACCCGATGATGATGATGATGATGAATTGCGATTTATACTACACTACATTTGAATCTCCTCACTAAATGTAGATCAACATGTTTCTCAATGGAGCCACGATGGGTCGTCTCAAAAAATGGATTACCTGGATTATCAAGCTTTTGCAGGACACTACTCAACCGGTATTGTAGTCGAGTCCACCTGGTTCGAGTCCAAGCTGTCCGAGTCAAAGTCCAAGTCCAAGTGCTGCGGTCTGAATCAGAGTCGCTCCAACAGTCCCGAGCCCAAGTCGAAATCCAAGCCCAAGCTGTCCGAGTCCAAGCTGACCATCCGAGTCCAAGCTGTCCGAGTCCAAGCTGTCCGAGTCCAAGCTGTCCGAGTCCAAGCTGTCCGAGTCCAAGTGCCCATCCGAGTCCAAGCTGTCCGAGTCCAAGCTGTCCGTGTCCAAGCTGTCCGAGTCCAAGTGCCCATCCGAGTCCAAGCTGTCCGAGTCCAGGCTGACCATCCGAGTCCAAGCTGTCCGTGTCCAAGCTGTCCGAGTCCAAGTGCCCATCCGAGTCCAAGCTGTCCGAGTCCAGGCTGACCATCCGAGTCCAAGCTGTCCGTGTCCAAGCTGTCCGAGTCCAAGTCCGAATCCAAGTCCAGTCCAAGCTGTCCGAGTCCAAGTGCGAATCCAAGTCCAAGCTGTCCGAGTCCTGTACTGAACGTATATGGGAAAGTGGCGAAAAAGTGAATTTAATTGTGTTTATGTATTTACATTGTACAATTTCATGCGACCACTTGTTCTTCTCAGCAACGTCCCCTCTACACTGTGGTGTCATTAAAATTAGAATTCAACGTCGATAAAACCTACATAATAATAAATAACGACAAAAAATGAAATGACAAGAGTTTGATTTACGGAACCTTGATATAGTATAAGGCTTTGTTCGGCAATTTTAAAATGAATGAATGAATGAATGAATGAATGATCGTTTAAAGGCCATTTTCCCCGCGAGAGCGGGGGTTAGCCTTGCGGGCCCCATGACAATCATGGTTCCCTGTTTGAGGCAATGTTTTTATGGCCGGATGCCCTTCCTGACGCCATATTATTATGACGCCAATCATGACGTCATGATTCCTGATTTATTTAAAATAAATTAATTAATTAAATTAAACATAAACTTTCGGCTATGGACAATTTCAACAGAAACTAGAGGTCCCAGGGAACCTGAACTCAACTGGTCTATATCAATATGGGTAGAATATGCATAATAGAACCACAAACTATATAGTTTATATGTGCTAAAGAGGTACAGTAACGTTGAAGGTATCTCATGTTTAAACAGGAAACTAGAAAAAATGTAGTTTTAAGTGAGGCATGAAAAGTAAAACTACAATTACTTTTCTCAGATTTCAGACTTTAATTTCTTTAGAAAGACTTGGTCAAACAATATTTCAATATGGCCGCCCTGCCACGCCCATTTTTGGGCATGCAACGCCCAAATGCAATCCCAAACTAGTCTATGTCTTAAAGATGCTGCACAACAAGTTTCATCAGATTCGATCAATATTTGTGACTTTTAGAGCATAGACGTCGAATTGTTTACAGACGACAGACAGACAGACAGACAGACGACGGACACTGGGTGTCGACAAAAACTCAGCTGGACACAGTCCAGTTGAGTTAATAAAGGCACCTCATTTTAAGTGCTTTATAGTCAACAAACGTTACATTTTGGTAACAGGAGAGATGGGAGACCTGCATATTAACCGTAATAGCTAATAAAAAACGACATCTCAGTGCGTCCAAGGGATTCAACGGAAAAAGCTTTGAAAACATTGAAGCAAGTTGTCCAATATTACGCACCGCTTTAAAAGAAAATGATAAAAATATCATTGGATCAAACACAAAAGAGACAAATTATTATATTTTTGCAAAGAGAAGACAAATGTGATCTTAGATGTTAACTTTCATCTTTCTGTGAGAGTCAATAAAGAAATGTGACTTCCAAGTATTACGTCACAAAAAAATGAAATAAACCTTGCAGGGAGATTAGCAACTTGCCAGGAGCAGATTCGACAAAATATTGGATTTACAGATTAATTTTTATTTTTAAGGCATTTTTGGGTTACTTTCTGTCGAGGAAACGGATTCTGACCATATTCACAAGATTCGGTGGCTTATTTAATCCGAAAATCGTGTTTACAATCATGAATCTTGCTCCTTATTTTTGATCCAATTCGTTTTTTGTCGTGCAGGAACTTCCGACGACTTCCTGTAATCATATCAATCCCCTTCACAATGTGATGTGATTTGTTTTGAAATCACATGTGGAATTATGTAACCTTATCCCTAACGAGTCTTGAACCCCAGCTAAAATAAAAGCCAAGTCCAGGCTGGTTGTCCACACTGCATTCATTTGTCCCCAAGCCTATTCTCCAAAATGTGGAATATTTTCCTTGTTTGCGTGTCTCCTTGTCCATGTCCATCGCTGCCCCACTCCACACCCTTTAGTGGTTTATAAGCCTCGCCACCCTTTATCATTTCACTCCTTCACTTGAGCGTAGACCCTTCTATAAAAAAACAAAAATCGTAGCCGGCATACAGCAATACCTGGCAAGGATGCATCTGCACTCGAGCCGTCGGTTTCGCTGTTGCTGCCTCCATGTACACCCGAGTCTCCATATCTGCCAGGATTTTGTCATCGTAGCCGACACAACAAAGGCTGATATTGACAGCATCCACACCTTCCACGCATACTTTAACATCAACCTGGTAGGAGCCATGTCATAACGAGTAGATGGGGTGGGTAGTGATGAATAAGTGCCTTGTCTTCAGGTTTCAAATCACAAATTGCAACCAAACAAGTAAGAGAGAGACAGGTCAGGCATTCATTTAAAAACAGCAAATCTGATGGAGTTGTGTGTGTGAATGAGTGAGTGGTACCAAATAGGTTTTAGGTTCAAGGGGTGAGAACAACCACTGGAGTAAGAAACTGGATGTGCCTGGGATTTGTCCACGTGGGGTGAGGCACTCCAGCACAGCATGTGAAAAGTTGTTCTCCTGAAGCTCGAAAAGCACGTCGGTTTGTATCTCAAAGGACAGGGGCAGTGTCCCCCTGTTATGTATCTCGCAAAACTGGAAAAGAATATGGATGGTAAACAAGGCCATGCAAATTGATCTACAAATCTAAGAGTTATGTATATTAACCAACAAACTAATTTTGACTATTGTCTTTCATCAACCACGTGAGTGAAGTTGCTTTGCTTCCACTATTGTGAATTACATGATCTCTTTTGGGTGCTCTGGAGTCATTCCATTGTCATGCTTTGTGGAGTCATTCCATTGTCATGCTTTGTGGAGTCATTCCATTGTCATGCTTTGTGGAGTCATTCCATTGTCATGCTTTGTGGAGTCATTCCATTGTCATGCTTTGTGGAGTCATTCCATTGTCATGCTTTGTGGAGTCATTCCATTGTCATGCTTTGTGGAGTCATTCCATTGTCGTGCTTTGTGTAGTCATTCCATTGTCGTGCTTTGTGGAGTCATTCCATTGCCATGCCTTGTGGGGGTCATTCCATTGTCATGCTTTGTGGAGTCATTCCATTGTCATGCTTTGTGGAGTCATTCCATTGTCATGCTTTGTGGAGTCATTCCATTGTCATGCTTTGTGGAGTCATTCCATTGTCATGCTTTGTGGAGTCATTCCATTGTCATGCTTTGTGGAGTCATTCCATTGTCATGCTTTGTGGAGTCATTCCATTGTCATGCTTTGTGGAGTCATTCCATTGTCATGCTTTGTGGAGTCATTCCATTGTCATGCTTTGTGGAGTCATTCCATTGCCATGCCTTGTGGGGGTCATTCCATTGTCATGCTTTGTGGAGTCATTCCATTGTCATGCTTTGTGGAGTCATTCCATTGTCATGCTTTGTGAAGTCATTCCATTGTCATGCATGATGGAGTCATTGCAATGTCATGCATGATGGAGTCATTCCAATGTCATGCTTTGTGGAGTCATTCCAATGTCATGCATTATGGAGTCATACCATTGTCATGCAATGTGGAGTCATACCATTGTCATGCTTTGTATAGTCATTCCATTGTCATGCTTTGTGGGGTCATTCCATTGTCATGCTTTGTGGAGTCATTCCATTGTCATGCTTTGTGGAGTCATTCCATTGTCATGTTTTGTGAAGTCATTCCAATGTCATGCATAATGGAGTCATACCATTGTCATGCAATGTGGAGTCATACAATTGTCATGCTTTGTGGAGTCATTCCATTTTCATGCCTTGTGGGGTCATTCCATTGTCATGCTTTGTGGAGTCATTCCAATGTCATGCATGATGGAGTCATACCATTGTCATGCAATGTGGAGTCATACCATTGTCATGCTTTGTGGAGTCATTCCATTGTCATGCTTTGTGGAGTCATTCCATTGTCATGCTTTGTGGAGTCATTCCAATGTCATGCTTTGTGGAGTCATTCCATTGTCATGCTTTGTGGAATCATTCCAATGTCATGCATGATGGAGTCATTCCATTGTCATGCTTTGTGGTCATTCCATTGTATTGTTTCGTGGAGTCATTCCATTGTCATGCTTTGTGGAGTCATTCCATTGTCATGCTTTGTGGAGTCATTCCATTGTCATGCTTTGTGGAGTCATTCCATTGTCATGCTTGTGGAGTCATTCCATTGTCATGCTTGTGGAGTCATTCCATTGTCATGCTTTGTGGAGTCATTCCATTGTCATGCTTTGTGGAGTCATTCCATTGTCATGCTTTGTGGAGTCATTCCATTGTCATGCTTTGTGGAGTCATTCGATTGTCATGCTTTGTGGAGTCATTCCATTGTCATGCTTTGTGGAGTCATTCCATTGTCATGCTTTGTGGAGTCATTGCATTGTGGAGTCATTCCCTTGTCATGTTTTGTGGAGTCATTCCATTGTCATGCTTTGTGGAGTCATTCCATTGCCATGCTTTGTGGAGTCATTCCATTGTCATGCATTGTGGTATGATACCAAGTCTGTTGCGTCATACACGTAATGATAAGAACTAAGTTAGCCTGTTATTGGTTGTGCCCCGGGCCCTGTGACGGTTCCCAAAAGAGTGCTGGAGTAGGGTGGGGAGTTCACTCAATAGTAGCATTGTAGTTACAGACTTGAATGAGGATGCACTCTTTAGATTGTTGTTGTGCTGGCACTGTAAAAAACCACCGTTTAGAGGCCATTTTTCCCCGCAAAGCGGGGGTTGGCCTTTTCGGGGACCGTGGTAGTTGTTGTTTTTTGGTCCCCTTTTTGAAGCAATGTTTTACGGCCGGATGCCCTTCCTGACGCCAACCCTTTTTGCCGCCTTCAACGACAAACAGGGAATTACCAGTGAACTGGTACTCAATTAGCCGACCTCGGAAGGATGATAGGCTGAGTCAACCCCCCTGGCATTGACTCAGCCTGTCATCCTTCACATCATCACATTATGTCTTGCATTATTATGAGCCTAGCATTATGAGCCTGGCATTCACATTATGTCATCAGCATAAACGCAAGTGGAATACAAAAGATATTACGTAATTTGGGATATCATTCATTTTGTTGGAGAGAGCCAGCCAGTCCTGTTAGTTGTATCACACTGCTACATCTGAAATAAAGTACAATCTCTCGAGTTTGATGTCGACATCAACTGAAGTTACAAGTTGGAGTATATGATGTTTCCTCAATCCAATACTATCGATATTGGCAGAGAGAATCTGCAAGTGTGACAACCAGAACATGCATGAATTAAAGAATGCACATGAACGATCACGACGAAACAGCGCATGTTGTTTGCTCTGATTCACAGGAGCTTCCATGTAAAAGCCGGAAGTGAAACGAGGATTCGCAATGATGTTATTCCTATCTGTCATCTGTAGAAGAAGAAGAAGAAGAAGAAGAACCACCTTCAGAGGCCATTTCCCCCCACAGAATAGGGGTCATCTCTGTATCATATCTGTCATATCTGTCATCTGTAGAACCTCCATTTTTATCCTGTTCAGTCATGCTTTTCTATTTACGCTTTAAAGTCCATGCTATGCACTACAGTCTACACATACATACAGTTGTCGCCATAAGTATTGGAACAGTGAAGTCAAATTTGTAATTATTGATATATACTCAAGAAATTTGCATTTGAGATCAAAAGATGAAGATGTGACAAGAGCACAGGTGAGTTTATATTTCTTGGTATTTCTACACATACATATTTTACCTTTGTAGAACAATAGCACTTTTTATGTGATGTCGACATCATGAGGAAACAGCGCATGTGGAGTCATTGTAACTCCACAAATAGCCCCCCACATTTTACATATCAATATATTTTCATTAGTAATGTAAATATATTCTACAAATTCTTCGACAAATGTCAGAAAATTAATTTAAAATACTACAAATTTCAGAAAATTCTACATATTCTATAAATTTCAGAAAATTCTACAAATCTTACTCTAATTAATCAAATGTCCGTCCGTCTGTTCGAAGGTACCGCAAAAACGGCTCAACCAATCGCAAAGATATTTTGGGTGGGTAATCCTGGGACCCCTAGGAGTAAAATAGGCTATATTGTTTTTTTTTCAAGTTTTCCAATTTTTCCAAACACGATGGAATAATATTTACCGATATGAACAGTGATGTGGCTTTTGTTGAAATTCTACAAATACTGTTTATTCTATGTACCAGGAGAGAGAAGATCGACTCCTGACGAACTCTTCCTATATAAACGTGCGGCTCCGAAGTAACATGGCAGCGTGTGCAAAGCGACTGAGAAACAGGTGTAGCGGCCGCTTCCGTGTTACAGATTCGGCGCGCACTCTTCACACATAAACGTGCGACTGAGAAAGACGTGTAGCGGCCGCTTCCGTTTTGCAGAATTCAATCTTTTTTCAAAATGGACGCCATGTACTGTTTATATTTTGATGATTTGCGTGTGATATGATTCAACGGATGTTTATATGACTCGTTTTAAATTTTTAAAAAGCCTTCAATTTCTGATATTTTGCCTTTTCATTTGGGCCTCCAATTGAAGCCCCGCCCATAGGGCGGGTACCGTTGCTAGGTCTACAAATTTCAGAAAAGTAATTAAAAATACAAAACGAGAATATTGTTATGTCAGGTGGGGTAGCAATATCTAGAGCCAGATAGATCTGAATAGGGAACGTGCTTCGTCTGTCGCGGTAAGGAATCCACTTGTAATAAGTTCTGTCTGTTTAGGCGGTTTGTCGGTTAAGAAGTATACCTGTGGACATACCAGGATGTTTGTGTGTTAGATAGAGTAGGGATTAAAGATAAGAGCCCCTGTGTGTCAAACCTGGTAGCCAAACCTTTGTCCCTTATGGCAATGCACACCTGTAGACACTTAGTTAGGTCCTTAGCGTAACATTAAATAATTCCCTTCCCTGACAAGGACTTCGGAAGAGATCAGACAAGGAAACCAGTTTGGGGCACCGCCGATGATGGCCGCCGCCAACTACACCTCCGGCAGGCCGGGGAACATCGAGTAGCACGTGCTATGACCACGCTACACGCAACGAGCTATCACCACGCTACGGTCCTGTGATTGGTCAGCGCGCTAGGCACGAACCTCCAGCCAACGAGTGCGAGAGGCGCGAAGCTGGAAGGTTCGGTGGAAGTCGCTGGTTGGTAGCGCGCCAAGGCTGACATCACCGGCAAGGTTATATCAGCGTGCGCCGAGCGACATTTGAAAGAGAGCACATCCGGTTCTTATTTACGCAACCCTTCCTCTTGGACATCCGGCACTTCGTCTTGCGCAGCACGCTCTATTCGTCTTGGCAGACCGATCGTGAGTGGAGATCGAACTTGTATGGAGATCGCTGGCGGTGCTTTGGGCCGCGTGGTGCTTGTGGGGTGTTGGACGCGTGGTGCTCAGTGCTTTGGAGCTTGGTGCACGGACCTCGTGAGCGGCGGGAGGCTTGGAGCGGGGCCTGGTGGCGCGCGAGCGGGGCCGAGTTACACTGCAAGACGAGGGACCAATAAGGCCGCACGCACCATTTTACACGACTAGACAATTCTTTTCCTTTAATCCATTCCCCTGTTTGTATTTGAGGTCTGGTGTGTGGGATCCCGATTTAGTTTATTTTATTACCGTCACGTTCTTTGTATCGGGTTCCGTGGAATAAATCTCTATTTTTGTACATTTTACTTTTGTTGTTCGTGAGTTCATTAATTTCCCTGCAGGATCGAAGCTGCCGTCGGTTCACCAAAAGGTAAGCGCTTTTGCCGCAGCTTCCCACTTTCCTTCTTCCTCCCGCGTTTGGTAGTAAAATCCGTGTTTGGTCGTCGCCTCCATTAAAGCCGTTCTGGTCTTCCGCGGTCCCTGGTATTAACCGTAGGGATTCACACGACAATATCTTCGTTGGATACGTGTCCACCCCCCTTATGATAGCAATTGTAAATTAGCTCAGGTGTAACCAATCACCTTCAATATCGCACCAAGTTAATTGGCATATACCTGTCTTAAATTGTAGTGATTCTGATTATTACTCCCGCCAGGGAGTAATGCATTCAATCGTGGCCGTCCGTGTGTGTGTGTGTGTGTGTGTTCGTGAACAAGATATCTGGAAAAGTTCTGAACGGATTCTGGATGAAAGTTGGTGGGATGATTGCCCTTGGGATAAGGAAGAATTGATTAGTTTTTGGTGAAACTCAGGACATTATTCCAGATCCAGGAATTTTTTGAAGGATTTTTTTTTACCATTGGAAGATAGGGCTCATTTTTTTAAACATTATCTTCTATATATTCTATATTTAGCATTGTGATATGAAAATAGTTTTCACATTTGTTGTAAATGTAGTTCAAACTCATGGTTATGCGTTAGAGCGGTGTATTTTTTTTAGCAGCGTCGTCTTCAATGTTCATTTTTTTTAATTTTAATAAAGACATATTCTGTCATTTGAAAACCTCCAAAGTGTGTATTAGGTTTCCCCGTTTCATAAAATGTATCGTTTGATACGTATAATGCTTTAAAACCGTTTGTTTGGTTTTTTTTTTTTTTTACCTCAGAAGAGATATCAACATTTACCTCAGTGAATGTCAATCGCGGTGTCAGTATTTGATGAACTTATAAAGACTTAGGTGACTTATAAGTGTGACCAGCATGTGCACGGGATTCTTCCCAGAAGAATGAGTGGTCGCATTAGCTTGTACAACTTAAAATGAGCGCTCTTAATGTTCGCTCTTTCACGAGCCTCGATCTTGTATACAAAAAAAAAAAAAAAAAAAAAAAAAAAGCGACTTTTGAATTTGACGTTTGGGCCAGTCTGTCAATTTCCCGACCCGGATCTCAGTCAACGGAACATCTTCTCTTCTGGACTTGGTTATGACTAACTTCCCTGAAAATGTCTGCTGCTCTTCTTCTGCTCCGATCGGATCATCTGATCATGTCCTTATTAAAGTGGACATCTCTCTGACCATCCTCAGGGAGCCTGCTCAGCGTCGACGAGTCTGGCATTTCACTCAGGCCAACTGGCACGGTCTTCAAGCAGCCATCAATCATCTGGACTGGTCTCCCATCTCTACCACCTCTGACATCAACTCATCCTGGGAATTCTTCCAAAGTAAATTGCTCTCTCTCATGCACAGATTTATCCCATCTCGTCTTCAGTTGTCATACCCTTCCTCCCGTCCATGGTACACGGAATCTTGTGGTGAGGCTGTTGCCCAGAAACAACTTGCCTTCGTCTCCTGGAAAGCAAATCCAACGGAAGGAAATCTCATTTCCTTTCACAAAGCCCGAAACAAGTGTGTGCCCACCCTCAGGAGAGCCAGGAAACAATATCTCTCCGTTCTCAAGACCGAACTCTCTTATCTGTCTCCCTCTTCCAAATCCTGGTGGCGTCTGGTCAAATCCGTTTCTGGTGTTTGTTCCCCCTCCATCCCCTCCCTTACCTCAAACGGCTACACAGCTGACTCCGCACGTGAAAAAGCTGAATGCCTCAACTCTGTGTTTGCCTCTAAATCTTGTGTCCCAAACCCATCCCTCTCTGTACCCAACATACCCAGTCGTACCCTGCTGCTCCTGGACTCCGTGTCCTTTCCTCCTGACAAGGTGGAAAAGTTTCTGTCAACCCTCGACTCTGATTCTGCAACTGGACCCGACGGCATCAGCCCACGGGTCCTAAAATCCTGCTCTGCTGCTCTATCTCACCCTCTCTCTGTTCTCTTCACCCTCTCCTTTGCTCAAGGTCAACTGCCATCTGCTTGGAAATCAGCCAACATCACCGCTTTGCACAAAAAAGGTGCAAAAACAGATCCTAGCAACTACAGACCAATCAGCCTTCTCCCAATTATCAGCAAAGTCATGGAATCAATCCATCATTGCTTCGGATATGAAATCTTTCCTCTTCTCCAATGGCTTGATCTCTGATCATCAATTTGGTTTCAGACCAGGTCACTCTACTCTGGACATGCTGCTTCTGCTGTCTCAACAATGGATGGAGGTCCTCAATGCCAAACAGGAAATTAGAGCTGTCTCCCTCGACATATCACGTGCCTTCGACACGGTCTGGCACCCCGCTCTGCTCACCAAACTCTCCTCCTTTGGTATCCATGGAAATCTCCACGCATGGCTGGCGGACTTCCTCTCTAGTCATCGTCAACGTGTGGCCCTGAATGGGTTTCTCTCATCTCCTCTTCCTGTTCAGGCTGGAGTTCCCCAAGGCAGTGTTCTGGGCCCCGTGCTTTTTCTGGTCTTCATCAATGATCTCTCTGACTCTCTCGAAAATCCTCTCTATCTCTTTGCTGATGACTCCACTCTCTGCCGCTCCATTCCTCTTCCCTCAGATCGGCAGTCTGCTGCCTCCTCACTCTCTGAAGACCTGGACAAAATCACAGACTGGTCAAACAAGTGGAACATGTCTTTCAATCCTGACAAATCTCACACTCTTACTATGTCTCTCCGAAAAGATCGACTGGACAACCCTCCCATCTACTTTCTCAACAATCCTCTCCAAGAAGTTCTGTCGCTCAAGATTTTGGGTCTCACTATCTGCCATGATCTTTCTTGGGAAAACCACATTTCCAAGCTGGCCTCCAAAGCCAGTCGCCGACTGGGCATCCTCCGTCGTGCGAAGTCCTTCCTCGGCACACCTGAGCTCCTCACCACATACAAGGCTTTCATCCGCAGCTCAATGGAATACTGTTCTCCCCTATGGGCCGGTGCTCCTGCCTCACACCTAGCTCGGCTTCACGCTGTTGAAACCAAAGCTTTCAGAATTATTGGAATCTCCCGCGATGAAGCTATCTCTGAGGGCCTTTCACTCACTCACCGCAGGCAGGTAGGTGGTCTTTCTGTCTTCTACCGACTCCTCTCCGGCCTTGCACCCCCAGCTCTCTCTGTGCTCTGTCCCCCAAATATTCCTACAGGTCGCACAAGATCTGCCAGCAACCCTCTGATGGTTAAACTGCCGAAATCTCGGCTCTCTGCTCACCTTCACTCTTTCATTCCTCTTTTCTCCCACCTCTGGAACAAACTCCCTCACTCCCTTCAATCCCACTCCTCCCTCCAGGTCTTTAAAACAGCTGTTCACCACCATCTCTTATCTTCCCCCATCCAAAACCTTGATCTTTTCTACCCCCGCTAATTCACCCCAGATCCACCTTGTTTGAAATTCCAACTTCTTTCCTGGAAGTCCTGGCAGTGTCCATATGTTTTATACCTCTCCCACCGCCCCCTTCCCATGCCCCCCCCCCCCAAAGCCCTCGCCCTCTCTCAGATCTCTCGATGTCTCCATGTCTCTCGGTCCCTGCTCTCAAATGTTGTGTTTGTGTCCTTCCCCCTCTCTCCCCATCTTGTCTACCGCTCCCGATGTTATATGTTTTATGTGTCGGTTTGTCTTTCTGTGTGATTAATGTTCGCTCTTTCACGAGCCTCGATCTTGTATACAAAAAAAAAAAAAAAAAAAAAAAAAAAGCGAGTTTTGAATTTGACGTTTGGGCCAGTTTTACATGTTGTATCCCTAAGGAATGAAATGAACGTTTTTTCCTGGCTTACAATTTTATTTGAAGTCACACATTCCTCAAAATACACTCACCTATATGGAATTGAACGCTGAATCCGAAAATGTAAGTGAAATTGCCTTGTTTTTTTTTTAACATTATCTTCTATATATTCTAAATATATATCTGTGCAGTGTCTGTCTTGTGTTGTCTTGTCTTGTGTTGTCACTGAACTACTCCCTCAAACTTTTGTGAAATCGTACTATTCCAACTTGACCCACGGCGGGAGTATACGCTCTACTGAGTGGCGTTCTAGTTTCAGAATAAAATCAACTGTTCCTGTAGGTTTCCTCTGCTGGATAGTGCATTTCACAGCAAAGACTCAACCTTGAGCACCAAGGAGCTTCCAAAAGACCCCTGGGATAATGTTGTGGAAAGGCACAGGTCAGGGAATGGGTATAGAAATATTTATAAGGCCTTGAATATCCCTTGGAGTACAGTCAAGACAATCATTAAGAAGTGGAAGGCATATGGTACCACCAAGACCCTGCCGAGATCAAGCCGTCCCTCCAAACTGGATGACCAAACAAGGAGCAGACTGGTCAGAGAGGTCACCAAGAGGCCAATGGCAACTTTGAAAGAGCTACAGGCCTTTATGGAAAAGACTGGTCACTGTGGGTATGTGACAACAATTACCCAAGCACTCCACAACTCTGGCCTGTATTGTAGGTTGCCAAGAAGGAAGCCATTACTCAAAAAAGCCCACCATGAGTCCTGCTTAGGTATATCAAAACCACTCCGGAGATTCTGAAGCCATGTGGCTAATAGTTTTGTGGTCTGACAAAACCAAGATGGAACTTTTTGGCCTAAATGCAAAACGTTACGTTTGGCACAAACCCAACACAGCACATCACCCAACGAACACCATCCCCACTGTGAAGCATGGTGGTGGCAGCATCATGTTATGGGGATGGTTCTCATCAGCAGGGACTGAGGCACTTGTCAGGATAGAAGGGAAAATTGATGGAGTAAAATACAGAAAAATCCTAGAGGAAAACCTGCTGCCCTCTGCAAGAAAGCTGAAATTGGGACGGAAGTTCACCTTTCAGCATGACAATGACCCGGCGCACACAGCCAAAGCTACAGTGGAGTGGCTGAGCAACAAAAAGATAAATGTCTTTGAGTGGCCCAGTCAGAGCCACACCTAAATCCAATCGAAAATCTGTGGCATCACTTGAAGATTGCTGTGCATCTACACTCCCCTCAGAACTTGACTGAGTTTGAACAGTTTTGTTCAGATGATTGGGCAAATATTGCCCAATCAATGAGTGCAAAGTTGGCAGAGACCGATCCCAACAGACTCACAGCTCTAATTGCTATCAAAGGTGCTTCCACCAGGTATTAACTCAGGGAGGTGGACACTTATCCAACCAAGATATTCTAGTTTTGTATTGTACACCGCTCCTTTCCTATGGCATCTCCAGGCGCTGCATAACGTCATTGCCGGGCACTGAAGGGGCCCGGCAATGACGCATACTGAAAGGGAGTACTCAGTTTTCACTCTGGTTGTTGTACACCGCTCCTTTCCTATGCCATCTCCAGGCGCTGCATAACATCATTGCCGGTCACCGAAGGGGGCTCGACAATGACGCAAGCTGAAAGGTAGGACTCAGTTTTCACTCTGCTTGTGACTTGCCGGAAAAGATTCCGGCAAGTATGTTGGTTGGTTGGTTTGTCTGTCTGTTTGTGCGCAGTACTACGTCTACATCGTTGCACATATAATCGCCATACTTTACACACATATTTGTCTTGCCCTGGAATAGACTGTGCCCAATTTTTAACTCTCTCGGCCCAAAGCCTCCATTATGACGTCATAATTCGATAATTCGACAAGTACAAAACTTCATCCAATCAACATGCAATTTCTTAAGCGCCATAAACTGGTGGAAAAAAAAAATTTGACGTCATCGGTCACGTGGTTCGGTCGCCATCTTGGAAAAACCGAAAAACATTGCACCTCTATATCTCCGAAAGTGCTGAATAGAAAAAATTGAGACATGGCTCATTGTAAAGAACTCTCCATGGGGAATAAAATATGTTAATGATGATGTCCTAGGTGCCTCCATTATGACGTCATAATTCGACAAGTACAAAACTTTATCTGATCAAGATGAAATTTATTGAGCATAATCCAGGAATAAATTAGTTTAGAAAACAAATAATGATAACATCATTGGTCACGTGGTTCGGCCGCCATATTTGTCTAAAATGGGCAATTTAAAAAAAAAAAATCCGGCAAGTCCTTTCTATGAAATTCCTACACCGCACCTTTCCTATGCCATCTCCAGGCATTGCATAACGTCACTGCCGGGCACTGAAGGGGGCTTGGCAATGACGCATGCTGAAAGGGAGTACTCAGTTTTCACTCTGGTTGTTTGTTTTCTTTCTTGTTTGTTTTCTTTCTTGTTTGTTTGTCCGGGCGATATCTCAGCCATCCTTTGAGCTCGGAAGCTGAAAGTTCGGCACAATAGTGAGCAAGTATTTTGTCAAAAACTGTCTTTTCTGTTTTTTGATTAATCAATTAATTGATGAGTTATTTAATTATTAGCGAATAATTAAGTACTTATGCATTTCATTTCTCTTCTGGCCATTATCTCTGGCACCTTTTGAGACCGGAAGCTGATATTTGGACATGCCAATGACCAAGTGATTTGGCTGCAAAGGCTATTTTTGATTTATTGATTAATCAATTAATCGAATAATTATTTAATTGTTCGATAAATGACAAAAAATGTTGTTTTTTTTACATTACAGATTCTGATGAAATGCTGGTGAAATGTGTTCTATTAGCGACTTGATTAATTATTTCATTTTTTATGACTATTATTTATTTATTTTCATTGTTATTTATTTATTTATTTTATTTCTTATCTGGGCAATATCTCAGGCACTCTTTGAGCTTGGAAGCTGATATTTGGACATGACAGTGACCAAGTGATGTGGCTATACAGGATATTTTTGATTTATTGATTAATCATTTAATCGATTAATTAATTTATTGATTAATCAATTGATTATTAATTTTTTTATTAATGACTTATTTAATTAAATTTCTAAAAGATACATCTTCGGATGAAGCACTAGTGGTTTAGTTATGCTATAAGCCAATTAAGAAAATATTTTGTGATAATCTTTTATTGATTTTAATTATACAATTAATCAATCAATTATTGTACACCTCTCCCTCCCAATGCACTCTCTATGAGCTGCACTGCGGTAGGTATTGCCGGGCGCCGATGGCGCCCTGGCAATGCCACGCTGTAGGATATTTAATTATTTGGCATGGGGGCGGTGTACTTTGAATGTATCTTTACTTGTTTATTTCTTTGTTTTCTTTCTTTCTTGTTTGTCCGGGCAATATCTCAGCCATCCTTTGAGCAAGGAAGCTGAAATTTCGGCACAATAGTGAGCAAGTACTTTGTCAAAAACTGTATTTTCTGTTTTTTGACTAATCAATTAATTGATCAGTTATTTAATTATTAGTGATTAATTAAGTACTTATATATTTCCTTTCTCTTCTGGGCATTATCTCAGGCACCTTTTGAGCGAGGAAGCTGATATTTGGAAATGACAATGACGAAGTGATTTGGCTGTCAAGGCTATTTTTGATTTATTGATTAATCAATTAATTAATTAATTATTCCATTAATGACAAATTTTTTCATTTTTTTAAAGTTGCAGATTCGGATGAAATGGTGGTGGTTTATGTGTTATATTAGGCAATTGATTAATTATTTAATTTTTTTACGATTATTATTTATTTATTTTCATTATTAATCATTTATTTATTTTCTTTCTCATCTGGCCAATATCTCAGGCACCTTTTGAGCTAGGAAGCTGATATTTGGACATGCCAATGACCAAGTGATTTGTCTGTAAAGGGTATTTTTGATTTATTGATTAATCAATTAATCGATTAATTTATTTATTGGTTAATAAATTAGTTATTTAATTTTTTTATTAATGACTTATTTAATTAAATTTCTAAAAGTTACACATTCGGATGAAGCACTAGTGGTTTAGTTATGCTCTTAGCCAATTTGTTAAGAAAATATTTAATGACAATCTTTTATTGATTTGAATTATGCAATTAATCAATCAAATATTGTGCACCTCTCCCTCCAAATACAGTCTCTATGAGCTGCAAGGCGGTATTTCTGAGCGCCAGAGGCACCCCGGCAATGCCGCGCTGGAGGATATTTAATTATTTGGCATGGGGGCGGTGTACTTCGAATGTATTTGTACTTGTTTTATTTCTTGTTTGTTTGCTTGTTTTCTTGTTTGTCCGGGCAATATCTCAGCCATCCTTTGAGCAAGGAAGCTGAAATTTCGGCACAATATTGAGCAAGTGCTTTGGCAAAAACTGTATTTTTTTATTTATTAATCAATTAATTGATTAGTTATTTAATTATTATCAATAAATTAAGTACAGCAATACCCCGTTTTACGCCATTTTGACCTACGTCAAATCCGACTTTACGCCACTCTTCTAGAGTAAATTTCAGTTCAGCGAACGTCATTATGTGCGACCTTACGTTACTCCTACATCATAATGAGGACGTGAAAAAAATTAATTTTTCCTTTAAAAATATATTTAAAATAAATAAAATAGTCCATAAATTAACAATAAAAGAAGCTAAAAAACAATTTAAAATACAATAAAAAGCACATTAAAAATATTTTAAAAAATGTACGTACAGTATACTGTACATACGCGTAGCTGCTGGTTCTCATTCAAAACAAAGGCGACGCCATATGCATTTTGTCCTGTGCTGCAGTTGCGTGCTTGCTTTGCCTTTCGCTGGTATTTTTGTGATTATTCCTTTACTGTGTAAAACAACCAACGTAACGTGGCAACGGCGAAACATGACGACGATGCCGGCTCGGACGACCGTCCGTGGCAGACGTCACGTCACGTCACCGTGCAGAGTGTGCAGTGTCCGCGACGAGGTCAGGCCCCATGGCCCATGTGAAACGAACGACCGTGTCATGCCTCGAGCCGGGATGCCTCGAGCCGGGATGCCTCGTCGGGCACCTCGCCGGCATCCGGCGTCGATGAACCGATCGACGTGTGCATGTGCACATGTGCATGGATTTGCAAATGCCTGCCTGTACGTCGTCGTTTCTGCGTATATCGCATCGTCCAAAACAAAAGGAGCCAGCAACGTCGGCCGCTCGAGGAAAGACGGGGCACGTCTACGAATTGGAGGCGAGCGTCGATCCCCAGGGCGGCCGGGTTCACGGAACCCTGAGCTAGTTCGTTCGTCACAGACGACACGACACGACCACCGGTGAAACTGCTCGGACACGTTGGGTAAAGCACGCCGTGGTGAAGCGAGCCACTCGGCACACAAGGCCGCTCACGGTCGACACACGTCCGTGCCGGTCACCCCTTTCGAGGAGAAGACCCGACCGATAGAAAACAACGGAGGGACTCCCGACGGGGAGCGGCAAAGATTCAGGGTCAAGTCGCAGCCTCCTCCAGTTATTTACTCTAGTTTTACGGTGTTTGTCTTCATTTTAAGGCATTTTTAAGACATTACGCACGGTTTACGTCAAAAACCGAGTTACGTCACGGCTTATGGAACCAATTAATGACGTAGGCCGGGGTATTGCTGTACTTATTTATTTCCTTTCTCTTCTGGGCTTCATCTCAGGCACCTTTTGAGTTAGGAAGCTGATATTTGGACACGATAGTAACCAATTGATGTGGCTATAAAGGATATTTTTGATTTATTGATTAATCAATTAATCGATTAATAATTTATTGATTAGACAATTAAACGATTATTTATTTAATTTTTCCGATTAATGACTTATTTAATTAATTTTCAAAAAGTAACAGCTTTGGATGAAACACTGGTGTTTGAGATATGCTATTAGCCAATTGACGAAGAAATTATTTTACGATTCTTTTTTATCGATTTTAATTATGCAATTAATCAATAATAATTATTGCACACCTCTCCCTCCCAATAGTCTGTATATGCTGCACGGCGGTACCACCGGGCGCTTCGGGTGCCCCAGCGATGCCGCGCTGGAGTATGTTATTTATTTATTTGGCATGGTGGCGGAGTACTTTGAATGTGTCTGTACTTGTTTTTGCTCCTTTCACATGAGGCTTCCTCCTCTCTCCAAAAACCCATGAGGCCGCTTCTTCCTCCTTGTTTCCAGGTCTCTATTCTCTTTTTCTTCCTACTGGGTGGGTGGAGTACCCCTCTCATCGTCCCACCCACAGAGCGGCCTCAATAAAAAAAATTAATGCACAATTACACTTCTGGATCCACAACACACTATTCTGCTATGGATGACACACTGACCAGAGAGATCATAAACGGCCTTTCACACACGTAACACATATGTGCCACTCTTATGGGAAATCCTCAACTAGCCCCACCCACAAACAAGAGATGTTTAGGCTGACAAAATAACGTCTCAGCTGTCTATAAATTACATGCTGGTACGCTGCCTCCTCAGCGTCATGTGTAACAAAGGAATTATTCTGAAAGGTCCCTGTTACATGGCAATCTAACCTACTCGAAACACACGGATCATACTACACTTACCATGATGATGATGTAGATATGGATCCCCACCCCCACCCACCTTTCCACGTAACAATATACACTATTGTTACAGCACCGGGGTTCGGGGGTTCTTCAGACCTGACCTCAGCAGCCTAATGGGTTGTGAAGCAGGGTCCTCTCGCCTTTATGTCGTATTACCTGTTAGTGACCCAATGACCTCAGCTAAGGACCGTGTCCTGAGCATTCATCCATCTTCCAACTATTATTACTACTATGGTCGATCAAAGTGTCAGAGAACACTGGCTATACACTACTGAAGCGAAACAGTGGGGCAGAACTCCCGACTACACACTACGTACACTCATGTCGGATCAATGGAAGAAAGGACAAAAACAAAGCACATGGAAAATGCACAAGTATTTATTCACCAAAGCAAAGATAAAAGCAAAAGAGCATGTATTTACAGCAAAACCGAGAAGGGCACTTGGTAGAGCGCAATACCTCTGCCAAGCTGAACAGTTTATGGTTTCTTTCCCAATGATACGCCAAATCTGGATTTGGACATGAACCAAAATCGAATTGGCTTGTTCTTGTCACCGAACCAACTCGTCCACCAAGTTTATCCAGAACTCGTCGATAACTTAAAAAATATGTTATATATCGCTTTTTGCCCAATCTGTCAATGGTGAAGAATCACTTCAGAATTTAAATAATTATCATATCCGAATCCATATTCAGATCTTCACCAAAATCGAATTGATTAGTCCTTGCCACAACACACCCAACCTGTCCACCAAGTTTCGTCCAAATCCAACCATAACTTTTTGAAAAATCCTGCTATAAATATGTATGTAAATAATATATAAATATATATATATATGTAAATATATAACTATATAAATATATATAAATAAATATATAAAGCCCACAGAATATATATATATATATTGTTACTGATCGCGGATTAAGATGTTATTTACCGAGCGGTGGTATTGCCGCGACCGTTACAGGATCCCTGACTCACCCGATTCACCCAGAACTTTGGCCGTATCGCACCGCAGCTGCTCAATGAGGGAAAAGACTGAAACGACGAATGCAAAGAGGAAAAGGAATAAAACGAGAAGACGTACAGAAGAGTAATTGGATTTATTGTACACACACAAGCAAAAAGGAGCAATCAAGTTTTATTTACAACACATAAGACGCAGGTGACACAGTGCAAATTTTAGCTTACCTACAGACTTAATTAAATACCCAGGGACAGAACAAACAAAACAAACTCACGTACACAAGAAGGGTGGAAAGGCAGGAGGTGGATGGCTGGAGGGAGAGGGAGGTCCAAGGGGGTCCTGCAGCTCAACCGGCGCGTTTAGCAGCCGCCGTTCCTTTTCGGCCCTGCTCCAAACCGCCGTTCAGGCCCCCTTTGGCTGTTGGGTGTTCTTGCTGCCGCGGCCTCCGCTGCGTTCCCAGGACTTGTCTGACTCGTTGGTCCACACCCTCAACTCCTTCTTGGTCCCTCACTCTTTACCACTGACTCCTCACCGCAACCAACGCAACCACTTGACCACCACCTCTACTGACTGACTCTTCACCACTCTCCACTTGACGACCGACTCTCAACCAACTCAGACCAACTGACTACTCACTTCCGTTCGCGCCTTTTATAGCGCCTCCAGCGATTTAGCCGCCGGCGTTTTGGACACGCCCATCGGGGTGCTCACCTCGGCCCTGGTTGGTCGCGCGACCCTCGGGCTCCGCCCTGGATGACGACGGGCGAGCACGCCCCTCTTCCCCTCTATGACGAGGTGGAGACACGCCTTTCTTCCCCGACTCAAGCCTCGTGGTCAATGGCGGTTATTGGAGGGGAGGTAATTGAGAATCGAGGGCTCAGCAATGACGAAAGGGGATGTGATAGGAAATGGAGGTTATGGGGATGGGAATGAAAGGGGGTCTATTCTCTTTCACTGGTGCAATGGAGTACTTCAATTAATGGGAGACATAGCCTTACCCTAGAACACAGAATAAGAGATAACTATCAACAGGGGTATTCTATTACTTGGCTGACGTGTATGCTTGTGGACTAATTATGGGATGCCCTTTCACCTTTACACAGCTCCGGAGGTAGGGGGGCGCAGAATAACCAATAATAATAATAGTACAGCACACAATCAAAAAAATATACAGTCCTCATCTCCGCAACAATATATATATAAACAGTGCATTCAGAAAGTATTCAGACCCCTTAGCCCTTATGCCTTATGCTGAAATCGTTTAAATTCATTTTTCCCTCATCAATCCACACTCAATACCCCACAATGACAAAGAGAAAACAGGATTTTAGAAAGTTTTGCAGATTTATTAAAAAGAAAAAACTGAAATATCACATTGACATAAGTATTCAGACCCTTTGCTATGACACTTGAAATTTAGCTCAGGTGCCTCCCATTTCTCTTGATCATCTTTGAGATGTTTCTACACCTTGATTGGAGTCCACCTGTGGTAAATTCAATTGATTGGACATGATTTGGAAAGGCACACACCTGTCTACATAAGGTCTCACAGCTGACAATGTATATCAGAGCAAAAAACCAAGCCATGAGGTCGAAGGACCTGCCTGCAGAGCTCAGAGACAGGATTGTGTCGAGGCACAGATCTGGGGAAGCCTACAAAAAAACATTTCTGCTGCATTGAAGGTTCCCAAGAGCATGGGTAGGTAGGTGCAGGACGGGTAGGTGCAGCCTGGAAGTTTGGGACGATTACACCTCACCACCACATAATTCAAAACACCTCACCACCACGTAATTTAAAACACCTCACCACCACATAATTCAAAACATCTCACCACAACATAATTCAAAACACCTCACCACCACGTAATTCAAAACACCTCACCACCACGTAATTCAAAACATCTCACCACCACGTAATTCAAAACACCTCACCACAACGTAATTCAAAACACCTCACCACCACGTAATTCAAAACATCTCACCACCACGTAATTTAAAACACCTCACCAACACGTAATTCAAAACACCTCACCACCACATAATTCAAAACACCTCACCACAACATAATTAAAAACACCTCACCACCACATAATTAAAACACCTCACTACCACGTAATTCAAAACACCTCACCACCATGTAATTCAAAACACCTCACCACCACATAATTCAAAACACCTCAGCACCATGTAATTCAAAACACCTCACTACCACGTGATTCAAAACACCTCACCACCACATAATTCAAAACACCTCACCACCACATGATTCAAAACACCTCACCACCACATGATTCAAAACACCTCACGACAACATAATTAAAAACACCTCACCACCACATAATTAAAAACACCTCACTACCACGTAATTCAAAACACCTCACCACCATGTAATTCAAAACACCTCACCACCACATAATTCAAAACACCTCAGCACCATGTAATTCAAAACACCTCACTACCACGTGATTCAAAACACCTCACCACCACATAATTCAAAACACCTCACTACCACATGATTCAAAACACCTCACCACCACATAATTCAAAACACCTCACCACCACATAATTAAAAACACCTCACTACCACGTAATTCAAAACACCTCACCACCACGTAATTCAAAACACCTCACTACCACGTGATTCAAAACACCTCACCACCACATAATTAAAAACACCTCACCACCACATAATTAAAAACACCTCACTACCACGTAATTCAAAACACCTCACCACCATGTAATTCAAAACACCTCACCACCACATAATTCAAAACACCTCAGCACCACGTAATTCAAAACACCTCACTACCACGTGATTCAAAACACCTCACCACCACGTAATTCAAAACACCTCACTACCACGTGATTCAAAACACCTCACCAACGTTATTAAAAACACCTCACCACCACGTAATTCAAAACACCTCACCACAACATAATTAAAAACACCTCACCACAACATAATTCAAAACACCTCACTACCACGTGATTCAAAACACCTCACCACCACATAATTTTAAAAACCTCACCACCACATAATTTAAAACACCTCACCACCACATAATTCAAAACATCTCACCACCACGTAATTCAAAACACCTCACCACCACATAATTTAAAACACCTCACCACCACATAATTCAAAACATCTCACCACCACGTAATTCAAAACACCTCACCACCACATAATTCAAAACACATCACCACAACATAATTCAAAACACCTCACCACCACGTAATTCAAAACACCTCACCACCACATAATTCAAAACATCTCACCACCACGTAATTCAAAACACCTCACCACCACATAATTCAAAACACATCACCACCATGTAATTCAAAACACATCACCACAACATAATTCAAAACACCTCACCACCACGTAATTAAAAACACCTCACCACCACATAATTAAAAACACCTCACCACCACGTAATTCAAAACACATCACCACCACATAATTTAAAACACCTCACCACCACATAATTCAAAACATCTCACCACCACGTAATTCAAAACACCTCACCACCACATAATTCAAAACACATCACCACAACATAATTCAAAACACCTCACCACCACGTAATTCAAAACACCTCACCACCACATAATTCAAAACATCTCACCACCACGTAATTCAAAACACCTCACCACCACATAATTCAAAACACATCACCACCATGTAATTCAAAACACATCACCACAACATAATTCAAAACACCTCACCACCACGTAATTAAAAACACCTCACCACCACATAATTAAAAACACCTCACCACCACGTAATTCAAAACACATCACCACCACCTAATTCAAAACACCTCAGCACCACGTAATTCAAAACACCTCACCACCACGTAATTCAAAACACATCACCACCACCTAATTCAAAACACCTCAGCACCACATAATTCAAAACACCTCACCACCACGTAATTAAAAACACCTCACCACCACATAATTAAAAACACCTCACCACCACGTAATTCAAAACACATCACCACCACCTAATTCAAAACACCTCACCACCATGTAATTCAAAACACCTCACCACCACATAATTCAAAACACCTCAGCACCACGTAATTCAAAACACCTCACTACCACGTGATTCAAAACACCTCACCAACGTTATTAAAAACACCTCACCACCACGTAATTCAAAACACCTCACCACTACGTAATTCAAAACACCTCACCACCACATAATTCAAAACACCTCACCACCAGCGTAATTCAAAACACCTCACCACCACATAATTCAAAACACCTCAGCACCACGTAATTCAAAACACCTCACCACCACGTGATTCAAAATACCTCACCAACAACGTTATTAAAAACACTTCACAACCACAGAAAAAAGGTTTGAGGGAGTAGTTCAGTGACAACACAGACACTGCCCACATATGTAGATAACAGATAGATGACTGTACCTGAGTTGCTGTTTTGTCATGGTTTACACCAATCATAATACAAACAATTATTTTGCACAATTGTATTTGTAATATACGTGATATTACATTTTATAAACAATTGAAGTTGAAGATTGAAGTTGGGAAAAAAAAAAATTCCCCCCCCCCCAAAAAAGAAATTGGAAAATCTTTCAAAAGAATACACGTAGGACATACCGACAGGAGAGATAGGTGCATACCAGAAGTTTGGTACGATTTCACAAAGGTTTGAGGGAGTAGTTCAGTGACAACACAACACAACACAGACACTGCACGAATATACTGTATATATATATAGATAGATATATCGTTTTTGGGCCCTATCACTTAATAGTGAAGAATCACTTAAAAAATTAAAGTCGCCAGATCCGGATCTGGATCTTCACCAAAATCTAATCATTTCGTCCTTGTCACATACCCAACCTCTCCGCCAAATTTCATCCGAATCTATCCACAACTTTTTGAAATATCTTGTTCACAAACAAACAGACAGACAGACAAATGAAAAATCGGCCAGAGACCGAGGACTTGCCGGAATGTACTTTTTTTTAAATCGGCCATTTTGGACAAATATGGCGGCCGAACCACGTGACCAATGACGTCATCATTATTTGTTTTCTGAACTAATTTATTCCTAGATTATGCTCAAGAAATTTCATCTTGATCGGATGAAGTTTTGTACGTGTCAAATTATGACGTCATAATGGAGGCACCTATGACGTCATCATTAACATATTTTATTCCCCATGGAGAGTTCTTTACAATGAGCTATGTCTCAATTTGTTCTGTTCAGCACTTTCGGAGATATCGAGGTGCAAATTTTTTCCATTTTTCCAATATGGCGGCCGAACCACGTGACCGATGACGTCATAATTATTTGTTTTCTAAACTAATTTATTCCGACATTATGCTCAATAAATTTCATCTTAATCGGATGAAGTTTTGTACTTGTCGAATTATGATGTCATAATGGAGGCCTATGGCCTAGAGAGTTAAAAATTTGGCACAGTCTATTCCAGGGCAAGGCAAATATGTGTGTAAAGTATGGCGATTCTATGTGCAACAATGTAGACGTAGTACTGCGCACAAACAGACAGATAGACAGACAGACAGACAAACCAACCAACCAACATAATTGCTGGAATCCTTTCCGTCAAGTAACAAACAGACAAATGAAAAATCACTCATAGAGCGACACTTGGCAAAAGATAACAAAGTAGAATGGCACTCGGTAGAGCATCCTTTTGACCCCAAAAAATAATTTGTGGTAGAATTGAGTGAGATGATATGCAAATCGTCTTCAAAGTTTAAGTTAATCGGATGAAAATTGACCATTTTAGAAATTTGGCCTATGTTGACCTTTTGGCCTATGTTGACCTCAAAAATAGTTGGTGGTTCGTTTCATTAAGCTGAAATGAAAATACTTTTCAAATTTCAAGTCAATCGGATGAAAATTGAGGATTGTAGAAATTTGTTAAAAAGCGGTTGACCTTTTGGCCTATGTTGACCTTTTGGCCTATGTTGATATCAAAAATAGTTGGTGGTTGAATTCAGTTCGCCGATATGTAAATCCTATTCAAATTTCAAATCAATCGGATGAAAATTGTGGATTTAAGAGATTTGAAACGTTTTGGTTGACCTTTGGCCTATGTTGACCTTTTGACCTCATCTGCATCCATTTAGCGTGCTTGAAAAGGTTTTGTCCCAAGTGACGAATGTAAAGGCGCAATAAGGTAAGACGGCCGATCCGAAGGATTAATTATTGCTTATGAGGTTAATCATACTAGAATATGCCATTTGTGCCTGTCCATCTGTCTGATGAATTTTTGATGCCAATACATTCTGTCGTTACTCATCCAATCTTAACCAAACTTGACAGGATGACCAAGGGTTACATAATGAAGGTTGTAGCGCATTCATTTGCCCCCCCCCCCCCTCCCCAAGGGGATTTTCTCCCCTCGAGCGAGTTTGCCCGGCATTGCTGTCAATGGGGTTGCACGTTGAGGTGTATATAAATGTTAAATTAGCTTTATCGTGGCGTATTTCCAAAGAAGATTTATCGTTGCGTTTTTCCAAAGACGCTTTTAATAACAAAATTAATGATAATCACATATTCTTAATGTTATTACAAAACAATATTAATAATAATAATGTCCCACTTCCCCAAGGCGTTTTTCCTGCAGTGATAACGTGCATAAATACTAATAGCTCATAGTTATAATGGCATTTCTGTGGGAACAACGGCTTCCACAGGAAGTAAAAATATTATACACCACAAACACGTATGCTTAGCTTCTTAAACAGTCGCTAACCCCTTTTTTAACACTAAGTGAAGAAATTTGGAGGAATCCCGACATCCGTGAAGTAAGGTTTACTTACAGAACTGAGCGAAGATCTACTGTACTCTATATACCCCACAATGGTTGGGTTAACAACAAGGCCCTTTCTGCCGCCACCGTGGCATTTTTCGTAGCAAACTTTTGAAACTCGCTCCTGCTGTTTCATACGAAACTGAAAAGGAGAAGCTCGGGTTGTGCTCCTTTACCAAGCAGCTAGCTAGCGCTTGCCAAGCCAGCCGTTCCTTAACGGTTTTGAATTGAGTGCTTGCTCGAATGCTAAAACCACTTGGCGATCTCTCCACAAGAAACTTGGTAAATGAACACACACCCAATGTTCTTGAGACCCGACCATAGATCGACTATAAATCTATGTACCCCAAAGAGGAATGACCCTTCCTGCCCCTCCCGGAGTCTACGGGTGTACTAGTTGTTACAAACATGGAATTTGGTTGCCGGTACTTGTTTGGATGAAGGCTAATTGTCAATAATGAATGTGAAGAGTCGGATGAAGAGATGGATTGAAAGTGAAAATGAACCGATGATGGGGTTGAACGGAGGGATTAAAAGTGAGGGAATAGACCCGATCTGTGTCCTTGTTCATTGATGAGGTAACTCAGTGGGTAAATTAGTCAGTGGGTAAATTAGTCAGTGGGTAAATTAGTCAGTGGGTAAATTAGTCAGTGGGTAAATTAGTCAGTGGGTAAATTAGTCAGTGGGTAAATTAGTCAGTGGGTAAATTAGTCAGTGGGTAAATTAGTCAGTGGGTAAATTAGTCAGTGGGTAAATTAGTCAGTGGGTAAATTAGGCAGTGGGTAAATTAGTCAGTGGGTAAATTACACAGTGGGTAAATTGTGTTTTTCTTGTATTTTGTGTTTAATTGATTCAAGAGTGTAAAGAATGAGCTGAACTGAAGTGTGCTGTGCATTGTTCTGCTGATGCTTGTTTTTACACACTCACTCGACACAATGTCCTCCGCCCTCTAGGAATAATAATCTCGTGTCCAATAAATTACTACAACATGCCTAATATGCTTTCAGATCAAACAGAACAAGCCGAGAAACTCAGAATCATGTCCTCACAAGTACAGGCCAAAAGTATGAACATTCCACAGTGAAAAAGGGCCTGGAAAACATAACACCTGTTCTTTCTTACGATTATAAGTACATACATACCTGTACAGGTGGATGCAGACAGCTGATGGACACAGGAAAAAGGTAATGTACACCCAAAGGGACGTGGAGGCACAGCTGGTCAGATTCCACAGTCGTGCCAAAGCTGTCGAACTGCGACATGGGCACATGTCATGGGACTAAGCTTGCATGACATGAACAAGTGAGTACCTTCATATAATGAGTGTGAAACTACACTTGCATGACATGAACATGTGAGTACCTTCATATAATGAGTGTGAAACTAAGCTTGCATGACATGAACAAAAGAGTACCTTCACATCATGAGTGTGAAACTAAGCTTGCATGACATAAACAAGTGAGTACCTTCACATCATGAGTGTGAAACTAAGCTTACATGACATGACCATGTGAGTACCTTCACATCATTAGTGTGAAACTAAGCTTACATGACATGACCAAGTGAGTACCTTCACATCATGAGTGTGAAACTGAGCTTACATGACATGAACAAGTGAGTACCTTCATATAATGAGTGTGAAACTAAGCTTGCATGACATGACCAAGTGAGTACCTTCACATCATGAGTGTGAAACTGAGCTTACATGACATGAGCAAGTGAGTACCTTCACATCATGAGTGTGAAACTGAGCTTACATGACATGAGCAAGTGAGTACCTTCACATCAGGAGTGTGAAACTAAGCTTGCATGACATGAACAAGTGAGTACCTTCATATAAGGAGTGTGAAACTAAGCTTGCATGACATGAACAAGTGAGTACCTTCATATAAAGAGTGTGAAACTAAGCTTGCATGACATGAACAAGTGAGTACCTTCAGATCATGAGTGTGAAACTAAGCTTGCATGACATGAACAAGTGAGTACCTTCATATAATGAGTGTGAAACTAAGCTTGCATAACATAAACAAGTGAGTGCCTTCATATAATGAGTGTGAAACTAAGCTTGCATGACATGAACATGTGAGTACCTTCACATCATGAGTGTGAAACTAAGCTTGCATGACATGAACAAGTGAGTACCTTCACATCATGAGTGTGAAACTAAGCTTGCATGACATGAACAAGTGAGTACCTTCACATCATGAGTGTGAAACTAAGCTTGCATGACATGAACAAGTGAGTGCCTTCATATAATGAGTGTGAAACTAAGCTTGCATGACATGAACAAGTGAGTACCTTCACATCATGAGTGTGAAACTAAGCTTGCATGACATGAACATGTGAGTGCCTTCATATAATGAGTGTGAAACAAAGCTTGCATGACATGAACAAGTGAGGACCTTCATATAATGAGTGTGAAACTAAGCTTGCATGACATAAACAAGTGAGTACCTTCACATCATGAGTGTGAAACTAAGCTTACATGACATGACCATGTGAGTACCTTCACATCATTAGTGTGAAACTAAGCTTACATGACATGACCAAGTGAGTACCTTCACATCATGAGTGTGAAACTGAGCTTACATGACATGAACAAGTGAGTACCTTCATATAATGAGTGTGAAACTAAGCTTGCATGACATGACCAAGTGAGTACCTTCATATAATGAGTGTGAAACTAAGATTGCATGACATTAGCAAGTGAGTACCTTCACATCATGAGTGTGAAACTGAGCTTACATGACATTAGCAAGTGAGTACCTTCACATCATGAGTGTGAAACTAAGCTTGCATGACATGAACAAGTGAGTACCTTCACATCATGAGTGTGAAACTGAGCTTACATGACATTAGCAAGTGAGTACCTTCACATCATGAGTGTGAAACTAAGATTGCATGACATGAACAAGTGAGTACCTTCACATAATGAGTGTGAAACTAAGCTTGCATGACATGAACAAGTGAGTGCCTTCATATAATGAGTGTGAAACTAAGCTTGCATGACATGAACAAGTGAGTACCTTCACATCATGAGTGTGAAACTAAGCTTGCATGACATGAACATGTGAGTGCCTTCATATAATGAGTGTGAAACAAAGCTTGCATGACATGAACAAGTGAGTACCTTCATATAATGAGTGTGAAACTAAACTTGCATGACATTAGCAAGTGAGTACCTTCACATCATGAGTGTGAAACTAAGCTTACATGACATGACCATGTGAGTACCTTCACATCATTAGTGTGAAACTAAGCTTACATGACATGACCAAGTGAGTACCTTCACATCATGAGTGTGAAACTGAGCTTACATGACATTAGCAAGTGAGTACCTTCACATCATGAGTGTGAAACTAAGCTTGCATGACATGAACATGTGAGTGCCTTCATATAATGAGTGTGAAACAAAGCTTGCATGACATGAACAAGTGAGTACCTTCATATAATGAGTGTGAAACTAAACTTGCATGACATGAACATGTGAGTGCCTTCACATCATGAGTGTGAAACTGAGCTTACATGACATGAACAAGTGAGTACCTTCATATAATGAGTGTGAAACTAAGATTGCATGACATGACCAAGTGAGTACCTTCACATCATGAGTGTGAAACTGAGCTTGCATGACATGAACAAGTGAGTACCTTCACATCATGAGTGTGAAACTAAGCTTGCATGACATGACCAAGTGAGTACCTTCACATCATGAGTGTGAAACTGAGCTTACATGACATTAGCAAGTGAGTACCTTCACATCATGAGTGTGAAACTGAGCTTGCATGACATGAACAAGTGAGTACCTTCATATAAGGAGTTTGAAACTAAACTTGCATGACACGAACAAGTGAGTACCTTCATATAATGAGTGTGAAACTAAGCTTACATGACATGAACATGTGAGTACCTTCATATAATGAGTGTGAAACCAGGTAGAACGATCCTGGTATGTTGTTCCTTACCAGCACTTGTCGTCCATTTTCTACTTTTAACAGGAAGAGTTCATGGTTCACAGATGCAGAATCATGCCTGGTGAGTGTGGGTGCACAGAGCGAGCAGACACCTGACAACTCTTTCCTCCAGGTAACACTGAATTATAACACCTCAAAGTCCTCTAATTTATCAGAAGGCTCAGTGAGGTTTATCTTACCTGGATTGCTACCTGAGAGGTTTGGCCGGTTAAATCCACCATGAAAAAATTAAGCAATCATTTGGTGATCTCAGGTCAATGATACAATGTTTCAAAGGTAGCCTCATTTCTGGAGTGCAACATGATAATTGAGGTACCTGTACGAAATGCACACACTCTGCTTCTGCTCGGGCTGCAGGTAACCGCGTTGCGGTGAGATGTTAAACGAAGAGCGCGCCCTCGGAGAGCCATCCTCCGGCTCAATGTCTGTCTCCGTGAGGTCACCTGGAAGGCAGAACAACCTGCACACAAGGAGCATCTATGGTGAACACTTAGTTCACAGCAAAGTGACAATGCCAAGCTTGTTGACTACCTACACTTGAGCAAGAAGGACTAAAGCACAGTTTTTAATAATGAAAATTATAAAGTGTCTCACCTGTATTTCACCACAATTGGCATTATGAGCACAAATATTTACTCTTGTGCTGTTTCACTACAACCCTTTGACACATCAGCTCACCTGTTGCAGAAGTCTCTTTCTTAAATTGATATACAGTCACGTGAAAAAGTAAGTACACCCCATGTAAAGTTTTGACTTTTTCAACATATTTCAACATACAGCTATTTGATCTTCATTTGAACAATATTGATAGATAAATGTGACATAATATAACAAATATCATGAAACATTTACATTTTGTAGTCCATTCTATAATTTAAATAAACATAAATGCAAATTTCGCATGTGGAAAAAGTAAGTACACCCTTGGCTCTAAAAGGTGGTATTGCCACCTTTGGCAGAAACAACCTCAAGTAGGCATTTCTTATAACTGTCTACCAGTCTCTGACATCGACTGGGAGAAATTTTTGCCCACTCCTCCATGCAGAATTCTTTCAGCTGTGCGATGTTTGAGGGGTTTCTTGCATGCACAGCTCGTTTCAAATCCCCCCACAACATCTCGATGGGATTTAGATCCGGGCTTTGACTTGGCCATTCCAGAACCCTCCATTTCTTTCTTTTCAGCCATTCCTTGGTGGATTTACTGGTATGTTTAGGGTCATTGTCATGTTGCAAGGTCTACCTTCGGTTGAGCTTCAACTTTCCAACAGATGGCCTCACATTATCCTCAAGCACCCTCTGGTACAATGAAGAATTCATAGTGGATTATATGATGGTGAGCTGCCCAGGCCCTGATGCAGCAAAGCTGCCCCAAACCATAATATTTCCACCACCATGCTTTACAGTTGGTATCAGGTTCTTGTGGTCAAATGCTGTCTTTGGTTTTCGCCAAACATGTCTTCTGGTACTGTGGTCAAATAGCTCTACCTTTGACTCATCTGTCCAGAGCACATTGTTCCAGAAGTACTGGTCTTTGCCTCGGTGTTCATTGGCAAACTTTAGTCTTGCACTAATGTTCTTTCTGGACAGCAAAGGTTTCCTCCTGGCGCACCTCCCATGTAGATCAAATTTGTGCAGCCTCTTTCTAATGGTAGACTCGTGCACTTTGACATCAACAGTGGCAAGAGCTACTTGTAGGTCCCGTGATGACATTCTGGGGTTCTTAGAGACTTCTTTCAGCATCTTGCGGTCTGCTCTCGGGCTGAACTTGCTGGGGCGGCCTGGCCTGAACAAGTTGGCATTTGTTTGGAATCTTCTCCACTTGTAGATGATCTTCCGGACAGTCGAATGATTGATTTCAAATTGTTTGGAGATCTTTTTAAATCCCTTCCCAGACTCGTAGGCATCTATAACCTTCTTTCTGAAGGCCTCAGAGAGCTCTTTTGATCTAGGCATGGCGATGCCGCACATTTGAAGAACAAAGAGCAAACCAAACTAAATGTCTGAGGTTTAAATAAGACAGGTTCCTTAAAGATCCTCTCTAACAATGTTATAATCATTTGCACCTGAGCTAGTGCACCTGATTCTAATTTTAGGTGTTTGAAGTAGTGATAAATGTCGGGGTGTACTTACTTTTTCCACATGCAAAATTTGCATTAATGTTTATTTAAATTATACAATGGCTAACCCCCGCTCTTGCAGGGAAAATGGCATGTTTGGCGAAAACCAAAGACAGCATTTGACCACAAGAACCTGATACCAACTGTAAAGCATGGTGGTGGAAATATTATGGTTTGGGGCAGCTTTGCTACATCAGGGCCTGGGCAGCTCACCATCATATAATCCACTATGAATTCTTCATTGTACCAGAGGGTGCTTGAGGATAATGTGAGGCCATCTGTCAGAAAGTTGAAGCTCAACCGAAGGTGGACCTTGCAACATGATAATGACCCTAAACATACCAGTAAATCCACCAAGGAATGGCTGAAAACAAATTAATGGAGGGTTCTGGAATGGCCAAGTCAAAGCTGGATCTAAATCCCATCGATATGTTGTGGGGTTTGAAACGAGCTGTGCATTCAAGAAACCCCTCAACCATCGCACAGCTGAAAGAATTCTGCATGGAGGAGTGGGCAAAAATTCCTCCCAGTCGATGTCAGAGACTGGTAGACAGTTATAAGAAACACCTACTTGAGGTTGTTCCTGACAAAGGGGGCAATACCACCTATTGGAGCCAAGGGTGTGCTTACTTTTTCCACATGCGAAATTTGCATTTATGCTTATTTAAATTATACAATGGACTAAATAATGTAAATGTTTCATGATATTTGTTATATTATATCACCTTTATCTGTCAATATTGTTGAAATGAAGATCAAATAGGTGTATGTTGAAATATGTTGAAAAAGTCAAAACTTTACACGGGGTGTACTTACTTTTTCACGTGACTGTACGTGGGAAAATTACACACCCAGACCAGGAATCGAACCCAGGTGATCTGATGAACCGAACCAGTGTTCTGCCATCTGAGCTACCTGGGCGACCCTAACCAAGCCAGCAACATCTCTTTCTGTGACGCAATCAACACCTTGTACCTGATACTTACCATTCCGTTGGAACAATCCCTGTGTTTTCCACAACAAGGGTTACAGCACACTGTTCGCAACCTATTGGAGCAGCTCCAAGGTCCATCACTATCACCTCAGGATCATTCATCATGTGGTAGTACCTGGCACAAATTCAGGGCACACATTGGTATGTTTGTCACATTGCTCTTGGGGTATTTATGTATACCTTAAAAAATGATCTCAAACATTATTTAATTATTTTATAGTGATATAAGGTTCATGGAAGAACTTGTACATCACATGTAAAATGAGGATATTTGGAGGTTCATGGAGGAACATGTACATCACATGTAAAATGAGAATATTTGGAGGTTCATGGAGGAACATGTACATCACATGTAAAATGAGAATATTTGGAGGTTCATGGAGGAACATGTACATCACATGTAAAATGAGGATATTTGGAGGTTCATGGAGGAACATGTACATCACATGTAAAATGAGGATATTTGGAGGTTCATGGAGGAACATGTACATCACATGTAAAATGAGAATAATTGGAGGTTCATGGAGGAACATGTACATCACATGTAAAATGAGGATATTTTAGGAATGATGGAGGAAAATGAGGAAGTGTCCTCATGTAAAATGAGGACACTTCCGGTTTCCGGTTCCTCGGGCGAGTGAAGCGTACTTCGAGCTCTCCACGGCATCGAAGTTTAAGTGTTTTCCCATTCTTGTCTTTGTCAAATTTCCACTGGTTATTTTGCTGTGTACGTGTTATTGTGTGTTTCTGGTTGGTATTGGTTTGTAATTCGTACAAACTTGTGTGTAGTTAATCGTTTTCTGAGTCGTACCTCGTGCGCGGCCTGGTAACTTGGGGCTTCCCTCCCCCCGTCGGTGTTTTGTCGGTTTGGGTTATTTCCTTCGCTGTATTGCTTGTTTCTTTTATTTTATTTTCTCCCCCTCACCTCACCTCCCGAGACAAAGAATTCTATATTGATTCTTTCTCTCCTCCCGGACACGTGCTTGTTCGCTCTCCTCCTCGTCTCGACTTGTGCCCCGCCCCCTGTATCTCGTTTTTCTTCCGCCTCTGCTCCTTCTTTCTCAAATCCACGTTCTCACTTGGAGACTTTTCCCAGATTGTTTTTCATGGTTTTCATGGTTCTGTTTGGATATTGTTGGAATATGCTTAAACCGCAGCCGTGATGCTGACGCCGCTCTACCCCCCCCCCCCCCCCCCCCCCAGAATTTCCATGTTTTAAACGTTTCCCAGTGTGTACCCTGGTCAGAATAGGTACACCGTATCCCTGCATGTCGTAAGAGACGACTAAGAGGGTTGGCGTCAGGAAGGGCATCCGCCTATAAAAAGCATTGCCTCAAAAAGAGAACCATGACAATTACAACTACATATTGGCAGGGTGCAGCCCGAAGTGGAGATCGGTTTCTGAGGTTTGGGACATGGAATGTAGGGACAATGACAGGGAGATCAGGAGAAGTGGTGGAAGTATTGGTCAGAAGAAGAGTGGACATATGTTGTGTGCAAGAGACGAGATGGAAGGGAAGTGGTGTGAGAATGGTGAAGGGTAGGCAGGGACAGAAATACAAGTTTGTGTGGCAAGGGTGCCCGGAGGGCGTGAATGGTGTTGGTGTCCTGTTTTCTGAGGAGTTTGTAGACAGTGTGGTGAGTGTGACTAGAATGAGTGATAGGTTGATGATGGTGAAAATGATGATTGGAAAGCTCTTGGTGAACGTCATCTCGGGATATGCTCCGCAGGTTGGTCGAAGCGATGAAGAGAAGGACAAGTTCTGGTGTGCGATAGAGAAGCTGATGGAAAACGTGAAAGATGAGGAAGTTGTTGTGGTGGGAGGAGACCTGAATGGACATGTGGGAAGGAGTATGGATGGTTTTGAGGGAGTTCGTGGGGGTTACGGATATGGTGTGAGAAATGGAGAAGGTGAAAGGATTTTGGAGTTTGCTGATGGAGCTGATTTGTTGATTTGTAATACTCAGTTCCAGAAAGAGGATAATAAGCTTGTTACATACACGTCAGGTGGGTCGACGACAACCGTTGACTACCTGATGGTGCGTAGGCGAGATATGGGGCACCTCCGGGACACAAAGGTGATCCTGGGGGAGGAGGCTGTTTCACAGCACCACTTGGTTGTCTGCGACATAAGGGTGAAAGGTGCGAGGAGAGCTCGGCGGGTGAAGTACCAACCGAGAATGAAGGTGTGGAGGTTGAAAGAGGTGACAGTAAGGGAGGCATTAAAAGAGAGGCTGAGTAGGGTAGAGGATGATGTGGTCGAGCTTGAAAGTGGTTGGATGTCAATGAAAGCTAGTCTGTTGGGAGCCGTTGGTGAGGTATGTGGATGGACAAAAGGACCACCGAGGCACTCGGAAACATGGTGGTGGGATGATGAAGTTGGAAAGAGGATTGACGAGAAGAGGAAGAAGTTCAAGGAGTGGCAGAAGGCGAGGGGTACGGGAGCAGAAACAGCAGAGCATGAAAGTTATCAGGCAGCCAGGAAGGCTGCAAAGAAAGAGGTAGCAAAGGCGCAGGAGGCACGTAGGAAAATGTTCGGAGAACGCTTGGATTCGGAAGAGGGTCAGAAAGCAGTATTCAGGATTGCAAAGCAGATAGCGAAAGAGAGGTGTGATGTGATGGGGGTGAGTTGCTTGAAGGATGAATTGGGACAAATCGTTGTCGACCCAGATGGAATTAAAGGAAGATGGAAAAGATATATGGAAATGCTGTTGAATACAGAGAATGAATGGGATGGCAACATAGAGAGTAACCCAGTTTTAGGACCGGCAGAGAAGATAACTGAGAAGGAAGTTGAGGAAGCGATAAAAGCAATGAAGAGTGGACAAGCGGGAGGGCCGACGGGAGTTGTGGGAGATATGTTGAAGGCAGCAGGAAGTTGGGGTGTGAAGAGAATGACAGAGATCTGTAATCTGGTGGTGAAAGAAGGCCGCATTCCAGTGGATTGGGAACTGAGTACCCTCGTCCCTCTATACAAGGGGAAAGGTGACCCTCTGGAGTATGGCTCGTACCGAGCGATGAAGTTATTGTAGCATGGAATGAAGGTATTGGAAAGGGTGTTGGAGAGGAGGATAAGGAAGAAAGTGAAGATCGACGAAATGCAGTTTGGATTTATGCCAGGAAGAGGAACGACAGATGCGCTTTTCATTGTGAGGCAGTTGCAGGAGAAGTACATGGAGAAGAGGAGGAAGTTGTTTTTTGGGTTTGTTGATCTGGAGAAAGCATTCTATAGGGTTCCACGCAAAGTATTGACATGGGCATTGAGGAAGTTAGGAGTGGAGGAATGGTTGATCAGAGTAATGATGGCAATGTACAAAAGAGCGCGCACAGCTGTAAGGACGAAGGACGGGAACAGTGGTGAGTTTGAGGTGAAGGTGGGAGTGCATCAGGGGTCGGTACTAAGTCCACTACTATTTGTAGCTGTGATGGAGGTGCTGGCTCAGAACGTAGAGGAGGGTTTACCGTGGGAGTTGTATGCAGATGATCTGGTGTTGATTGCGGAAAGTATGGATGGACTGAAGGAAAAGATGAACAAGTGGAAGGAATGTATGGAGACAAAAGGTCTGCAGGTGAATATCGGAAAGACGAAGGTGATGGCAAGTGGTAAAGCATGTGGTGAGGTGGAAAGAACTGGGAAGTGGCCGTGTGCTGTGTGCAGGAAGGGTGTCGGAGTGAACTCCATTCAATGTACAATGTGCGCTGAGTGGGTTCATCAAAAATGTAGTGGTCTGAGAGGGTCATTTACCAGTGTGGCAGCTACATTCAAATGTAAGGTGTGCACAGAGGGAGGAAAAGTTGAGTTGGATCTTGGAGACGGCGTGAAGCTGGAAGGTGTGAAAACATTTTGCTACCTCGGAGACATGCTGAATGGAGAAGGTGGATCAGACTCGGCAACGGTTGCTCGAGTGAGATGTGCATGGAAGAAGTTTCGGGAACTGAGTGGCGTGCTGATGAGGAGGAGAGTGTCGCTGAAGCTGAAGGGAAAGGTGTATGCTGCATGTGTGAGAAGTGTTATGATTTATGGGAGTGAGACATGGGTAATGAACGTAGAGCAGCAACGAAGGCTGGAAAGGGTGGAAATGCGAATGGTTTGATGGATGTGCGGAGTATCGTTGAGAGAGAGGAAGACAAATGATGAATTGCGAAAGATGATGGGAATATTGCCTGTGATTGATGCTGTGAAGAGGAACAGGCTGAGATGGTTTGGTCATGTGTTGAGGAAGGATGAAAGTGACTGGTTGAGAAGAGTGATGGAAATTGATGTAGAAGGAAGTAGAGGACGGGGAAGACCGAGAAAGACTTGGCTAAAGATGGTGGAAGAAGAAATGCGGGCAAGGGGGTTAACAAGGAGAGATGCAGAAAATAGGGCAAAATGGAGAAGATTGTCATGGGGACCGCAAGGCTAACCCCCGCTCTAGCAGGGAAAATGGCCTTAAAATGCATGTTGTTGGGGGTTCATGGAAGAACTTGTACATCACATGTAAAATGAGGATATTTGGAGGTTCATGGAGGAACTTGTACATCACATGTAAAATGAGGATATTTGGAGGTTCATGGAAGAACTTGTACATCACATGTAAAATGAGGATATTTGGAGGTTCATGGAGGAACATGTACATCACATGTAAAACGAGGATATTTGGAGGTTCATGGAGGAACGTGGACATCACATGTAAAATGAGGATATTTGGAGGTTAATGGAGGAACGTGGACATCACATGTAAAATGAGGATATTTGGAGGTTCGTGGAGGAACTTGTACATCACATGTAAAATGAGGATATTTGTAGAAAATGGAGGAATGGGGACATCACATGTAAAATGATGATATTTGGAGGTTCATGGAGGAACTTGTACATCACATGTAAAATGAGGATATTTGGAGGTTCATGGAGGAACGTGGACATCACATGTAAAATGAGGATATTTGGAGGTTAATGGAGGAACGTGGACATCACATGTAAAATTAGGATATTTGGAGGTTCATGGAGGAACGTGGACATAACATGTAAAATGATGATATTTGGAGGTTCATGGAGGAACTTGTACATCACATGTAAAATGAGGATATTTGGAGGTTCATGGAGGAACATGTACATCACATGTAAAATGAGGATATTTGGAGGTTCATGGAGGAACATGTACATCACAGGTAAAACAAGGCTTTTTGGAGGTTCATGGAGGAACATGTACATCACATGTAAAATGAGGATATTTGGAGGTTCATGGAGGAACTTGTACATCACATGTACAATGAGGTTATTTGGAGGTTCATGGAGGAACATGTACATCACATGTAAAATGAGGATATTTGGAGGTTCATGGAGGAACTTGTACATCACATGTAAAATGAGGATATTTGGAGAAAATGGAGGAACTTGTACATCACATGTAAAATGAGGATATTTGGAGGTTCATGGAGGAAAATGTACATCACATGTAAAATGAGGATATTTGGAGAAAATGGAGGAACGTGGACATCACATGTAAAATGAGGATATTTGGAGGTTCATGGAGGAACTTGTACATCACATGTAAAATGAGGATATTTGGAGAAAATGGAGGAACTTGTACATCACATCTAAAATGAGGATATTTGGAGGTTCATGGAGGAACTTGTACATCACATGTAAAATGAGGATATTTGGAGGTTCATGGAGGAACTTGTCCATCACATGTAAAATGAGGCTATTTGGAGGTTCATAGAGGAACGTGTACATCACATGTAAAATGAGGATATTTGGAGGTTCATGGAGGAACTTGTACATCACATGTAAAATGAAGATATTTGGAGAAAATGGAGGAACTTGTGCGTCACGTGTAAAATTAGGATATTTGGAGGTTCATGGAGGAACTTGTACATCACATGTAAAATGAAGATATTTGGAGGTTCATCGAGGAACATGTACATCACATGTAAAACGAGGATATTTGGAGGTTCATGGAGGTATATGTACATCACATGTAAAATGAGGATATTTGGAGGTTAATGGAGGAACTTGTACATCACATGTAAAATGAGGATATTTGGAGGTTCATGGAGGAACGTGTACATCACATGTAAAACGAGGATATTTGGGGGTTCATGGAGGAACGTGGACATCACATGTAAAATGAGGCTATTTGGAGAAAATGGAGGACTTTGTACATCACATGTAAAATGAGGCTATTTGGAGGTTCATGGAGGAACTTGTGCATCACATGTAAAACGAGGATATTTGGAGGTTCATGGAGGTATATGCACATCACATGTAAAATGAGGATATTTGGAGGTTAATGGAGGAACTTGTACATCACATGTAAAATTAGGATATTTGGAGAAAATGGAGGAACATGTACATCACATGTAAAATGAAGGTATTTGGAGGTTCATGGAGGAACTTGCACATCACATGTAAAATGAGGATATTTGGAGAAAATGGAGGAACATGTACATCACATGTAAAATGAGGATATTTGGAAGTTCATGGAGGAACTTGTACATCACATGTAAAATGAGGATATTTGGAGAAAATGGAGGAACATGTACATCACATGTAAAATGAGGATATTTGGAGAAAATGGAGGAACATGGACATCACATGTAAAATGAGGATATTTTGAGGTTCATGGAGGAACTTGTACATCACATGTAAAATGAGGATATTTGGAGAAAATGGAGGAACGTGGACATCACATGTAAAATGAGGATATTTGGAGGTTCATGGAGGAACTTGTACATCACATGTAAAATGAGGATATTTGGAGGTTCATGGAGGAACTTGTACATCACATGTAAAATGAGGATATTTGGAGAAAATGGAGGAACGTGGACATCACATGTAAAATGAGGATATTTGGAGAAAATGGAGGAACTTGTGCATCACATGTAAAATTAGGATATTTGGAGGTTCATGGAGGAACATGTACATCACATGTAAAATGAGGATATTTGGAGGTTCATGGAGGAACTTGTACATCACATGTAAAATGAGGCTTTTTGGAGGTTCATGGAGGAACTTGTACATCACATGTAAAATGAGGATATTTGGAGGTTCATGGAGGAACTTGTTCAATTGAACATTGAAATTGAACTTGAGGAACAGCAGTTCAATCATCTCTTTGTTTGTCGATGTAGTGTCGGAGTTCAATCATGTCTTTGTTTGTCGATGTAGTGTCGGAGTTCAATCATCTCTTTGTTTGTCGATGTCGTGTCGGAGTTCCATCATCTCTTTGTTTGCCGATGTAGTGTCGGAGTTCCATCATCTTTGTTTGTCGATGTAGTGTCGGAGTTCAACATCTCTTTGTTTGTTGATGTAGTGTCGGAGTTCCATCATCTCTTTGTTTGTCAATGTAGTGTCGGAGTTCCATCATCTCTTTGTTTGTCGATGTAGTGTTGGAGTTCCACCATCTCTTTGTTTGTCGATGTAGTGTCGGAGTTCAATCATCTCTTTGTTTGTCGATGTCGTGTCGGAGTTCCATCATCTCTTTTTTTGTCGATGTAGTGTCGGAGTTCCATCATCTCTTTGTTTGTCGATGTAGTGTCGGAGTTCAATCATGTCTTTGTTTGTCGATGTAGTGTCGGAGTTCAATCATCTCTTTGTTTGTCGATGTCGTGTCGGAGTTCCATCATCTCTTTGTTTGTCTATGTAGTGTCGGATTTCAACATCTCTTTGTTTGTCGATGTAGTGTCGGAGTTCCATCATCTCTTTGTTTGTCAATGTAGTGTCGGAGTTCCATGATCTCTTTGTTTGTCGATGTAGTGTCGGAGTTCAATCATGTCTTTGTTTGTCGATGTAGTGTCGGAGTTCCATCATCTCTTTGTTTGTCGATGTAGTGTCGGAGTTCCATCATCTCTTTGTTTGTCGATGTAGTGTCGGAGTTCAATCATCTCTTTGTTTGTCGATGTAGTGTCGGAGTTCCATCATCTCTTTGTTTGTCAATGTAGTGTCGGAGTTCCATCATCTCTTTGTTTGTCGATGTAGTGTCGGAGTTCCGTAATGCCGATGTATGTGCTTCGTGATACAACTTTCCATCGTCCCTGAGTCCTTGTCGGAAACTGTTTGTTGGACTGTGATATGAATGTTTTTAGAAATGCTTCTCCAAGTTTTCCATTATGCTCCTGAAATGTGCTTTGGAATCGACGAAAAACAGGTGAAGCTTTCAAAGCTTCATCAAGGTGCGGCTTGCACCTTTCTTTGACACAGGTGACATTTTCTTGTGCTTCATATAAAAACAACCTTGACATAAGATGAACTAAAAAAAAGTCTGAACAACCCTTAAAACAATGTTCCGTCTCGAGATCTGATCAGATTCTCATAAGATTCCCATGAGAAGCTGGAGGTTGTTTTTTAAGAGGTAAATACATAAATAAGGAGGCAGAGCAAAAGTACAAGTTATTTGAGACATAAAGACAATAAGGACAAATATGCTGCACCTGTGCTACCTGGGGCTGAGAGTTTGGGTTGTCTGCTCTGTTCTCAGTAGAGAGTTCAAGGTCCCCAGGTTAAGATGATTCCAGAGCCGCTGTTTGCTCATGCTGGCGGCCATGCTTCCGGTGCCGTACACATCGGTTATCTCCAGCATGGGCAGAACAACTTCCGCACACACCTGGCAAACTTCTTGTGGTGAGCATGTTGTGATCGCTCTCCCTGCGGACAACAAGGGCGATGATCAATGGACTTGGACTGGGATATCAACATTAGGATAATTAAAACAACCAATAATGCAAACACCGAAGAAACGTCCTTTGTTAGTGGTGAAAACGTCGACCTCAAAAACCGACTCGGCCACAACAAGGACGCCGCCATCTTTGTCACAGCAAAACCCGACTAGGCCACAACAAGGACGCCGCCATCTTTGTCACAGCAAAAACCGACTCGGCCACAACAAGGACGCCGCCATCTTTGTCACAGCAAAAACCGACTCGGCCACAACAAGGAGGCCGCCATCTTTGTCACAGAAAAAACCAACTCGGCCATGACAAGGACGCCGCCATCTTTGTTACAGCATTCAGCAGGTCAGGCCACAACAAGGACGCCACCATCTTTGTCACAGCAATAACCGACTCGGCCACGACAAGGACGCCGCCATCATTGTCACAGCAAAAACCGACTCGACCACGACAAGGACACCGCCATTTTTGTCACAGCAAAAACCGACTCGGACACGACAATGACGCCGCCATCTTTGTCACAGCAAAAACCGACTCGGCCACGACAAGGACGCCGCCATCTTCGTTACAGCATTCAGCAGGTCAGGCCACGACAAGGACGCCGCCATCTTTGTTACAGCATTCAGCAGGTCAGGTCACGACAAGCACGCCGCCATCTTTGTCACAGCAAAAACCGACTCGGCCACAACAAGGACGCCGCCATCTTTGTCACAGCATTAACCGACTCGGCCACAACAAGGACGCCGCCATCTTTGTCACAGCAAAAACTGACTCGGCCACAACAAGGACGCCGCCATCTTTGTCACAGCAAAAACCGACTCGGCCAAGACAAGGACGCCGCCATCTTTGTTACAGCATTCAGCAGGTCAGGCCACGACAAGGACGCCGCCATCTTTGTCACAGCAAAAACCGACTCGGCCACAAAAAAGACGCCGCCATCTTTGTCACAGCAAAAACCGACTCGGCCACAACAAGGACGCCGCCATCTTTGTCACAGCAAAAACCGACTCGGCCACAACAAGGACGCCGCCATCTTTGTCACAGCAAAAACCGACAAGGCCACAACAAGGACGCCGCCATCTTTGTCACAGCAAAAACCGACAAGGCCACAACAAGGACGCCGCCATCTTTGGCACAGCAAAAACCAACTAGGCCACAACAAGGACGCCGCCATCTTTGTCACAGCAAAAACCGACTCGGCCACAACAAGGACGCCGCCATCTTTGTCACAGCAAAACCGACTCGGCCACAATAAGGACGCCGCCATCTTTGTCACAGCAAAAACCGACTCAGCCACAACAAGGACGCCGCCATCCTTGTCACAGTAAAAACCGACTGGGCCACAACAAGGACACCGCCATCTTTGTCACAGAAAAAACCGACTCGGCCACAACAAGGATGCCGCCATCTTTGTCACAGCAAAAATCGACTCAGCCACAACAAGGACGCCGCCATCTTTGTCACAGCAAAAACCGACTAGGCCACAACAAGGACGCCGCCATCTTTGTCACAACAAAAACCGACTCTGCCACAACAAGGACGCTGCAATCCTTGTCACAGCATTCAGCAGGTCATTCCTAATGGGGAATTTCCTCCTCCCCATGGATGCCGAAATGAGGCAGTACGTCAAGCAAGGAAGCAGTACGTCAAGCAAGGAGGCAGAACGTCAAGCAAGTAAGCAGCACGTCAAGCAAGGAAGCAGTACATCAAGCAAGGAGGCAGAACGTCAAGCAAAGAAGCAGCACGTCAAGCAAGGTGGCAGAACGTCAAGCAAGGAGGCAGTACATCAAGCAAGCAAGCAGCATGTCAAGCAAGGAGGCAGTAAGTCAAGCAAGGAAGCAGCATGTCAAGCAAGGAGGCAGCACGTCAACCAAGGAAGCAGTACGTCAAGCAAGGAGGCAGAACGTCAAGCAAGGAAGCAGCACGTCAAGCAAGGAAGCAGCACGTCAAGCAAGGAGGCAGAACGTCAAGCAATGAAGCAGCACGTCAAGCAAGGAAGCAGCACGTCAAGCAAGGAGGCAGAACGTCAAGCAAGGAAGCAGCACGTCAAGCAAGGAAGCAGTACGTCAAGCAAGGAAGCAGCACGTCAAGCAAGGAGGCAGAACGTCAAGCAAGGAAGCAGCACGTCAAGCAAGGAAGCAACACGTCAAGCAAGGAAGCAGCACGGCAAGCAAGGAAGCAGTACGTTCCATTTTTAAAGTCTTTGGTATGACTCGGCCGGGTTTGAACCACGATGATGAGGACGCTCCAAACATTACACCACCATGTCGGATGACAACTCCTGTTATCTCCATAATTTATAATAATTCTTTCTGTTTTAAATATTGCATAATCTCTGCAGAATTCGTCATTTACAAATTATATTTAAGAATACTTTTGGCTTAAGCTCCACACTCGTGCAATGGCTGTGAATATATTCAAGAAAACAAACACGACATAAAAACAATAACCGAAGCTTTTCTGAAGTTCATCATGGAGCTTGAATCTTCAACCCATTTGCCTTTCTTGTACGTGGTGGTCGAAAGATCCACGTGGTTCACTACATCCAACTACCGGAAGCCTATCTTCACTGGGCAGGTATACTCGCTGGGATTCCTACAGCTCTACGAGATACAAAATTACCTTTATCAACATCCTGGTGAACAGAGCTCGGAGGATTTGCTCACCTTATAATCTTCCTACTGAAATGGACAAAATCATGAATATATTCGGTGACAATGGTTACCTGGAGTATATAATCAAGAGATATGTGCACAAGTTTCTCAACACGACAAAGGAACACAAGATCGGTCCTGACAAATGTCCGGTATATATCAGGATGCCAGGGAAAGGACAATCATCACGAAGGTTTGAAGAACAAATCAAACATACGGTATCAAACACGTACCTGGCTGGTATCAAACACGTACCTGGCTGGTATCAAACACGTACCTGGCTGGTATCAAACACGTACCTGACTGGTATCAAACACGTACCTGGCTGGTATCAAACACGTACCTGGCTGGTATCAAACACGTACCTGACTGGTATCAAAAACGTACCTGGCTGGTATCAAACACGTACCTGGCTGGTATCAAACACGTACCCGGCTGGTATCAAACACGTACCCGGCTTGTATCAAACACGTACCCGGCTGGTATCAAACACGTACCCGGCTGGTATCAAACACGTACCCGGCTGGTATCAAACACGTACCTGGCTGGTATCAAACACGTACCTGGCTGGTATCAAACACGTACCTGGCTGGTATCAAACACGTACCTGGCTGGTATCAAACACGTACCCGGCTGGTATCAAACACGTACCCGGCTTGTATCAAACACGTACCTGGCTGGTATCAAACACGTACCCGGCTGGTATCAAACACGTACCCGGCTTGTATCAAACACGTACCCGGCTGGTATCAAACACGTACCCGGCTGGTATCAAACACGTACCCGTCTGGTATGAAACACGTACCTGGCTGGTATCAAACACGTACCAGGCTGTGCAACCTCGAGTAATCTTCACCTGCCGCCGTCTCCTCACGTCAGTCAACAAGTATGTGCTGCCCACCTCACAAATCAGCAATGTTATCTGTGAGTTTAAGTGCCCATGTGAAGCTCAGTACGTGGGTCGTACAACCCAAAGGTTGGCTGATCATATCACACAGCATGTCCGGATGTCCCCCTGGAGATTCGAGCAAATAATAGTCTGCTAGCCAACCTGGTGAACCTAGAAATGTTGAGTACCATAAGATTTTATGGTAGAAATGTAATGTATGGGTCTTAAGGACTCAGAGACTGCCGGATGCTATTTTGCATGTGTAGCATTTTGCATAATTGACCTAATTAGCATATTAATTAGGTCAAATCACTAAATACGGAATATCTTGATAAATAAGCAACATAGAGACTTAATTATAGTATCTGGACCTATGTTTTCGACCCCAAGGAATCCAAATAAAATGGTTTTAATCTCCTAAAATCCCTCCAACTATCCAAAATCCAATATGGCCGCCATGCATAACTATAGAAATCCTAAAATCACCTAAACTCAGAAACTGTTAAAGATACGGATTTCATTTTGATGAGCACACCCATGTTTTTTTTACCTTAAGGAACTCATATAACATTATTTTAAAACCCTATCTCCTATCTGTTTACCTGAAAGAACATATCTTTCATATATCTATTTATATATCTATATGTCTATCTATCTATCTATCTATCTATCTATCTATATATAGCACTTTCAGGCTGTGACACGGTATCTTACCCTAATGGAAAAGGTAAACTGTCTGCCTTGAAAGTGCTCAACCAGACTGATATTGCTGGTATAGACTTTGTTCTGGGAGAGAACAATGCTACCTACAATGACCTGATAGCAACTGGGAAAACCTTCTTCCTACATCTATTTGGGCAGAAGAAGAGCAAGTCAATGAATGCTGCCCGTTATGAGACTTATCGAAAACGAAAGAATCCTCCTGCTCTGAAGTCCCTTCCGCCAACAGACACAAACCTAGCCCTCCATATCCATAGAGCACATCTGCAAATGATGCTTTGGAAAGCTGCAGACAAGGATGAACCCCCAACTGTCGAAATAACGAACTATGGGTGGGAGATCACTTTAAATGGTGAGGTAATGCCAGTACTGTATGTATGTATTGTTATGAATTTGGGTAGAGGAATATCTAGAGCCAGATAGATCTGCATAGGTAGGTACTCAACTGTCGTGATAGGGAATCTACCTGTAATAAGTTCTATGTTTAGCCCGGATGTCGATATAAGCTGTATTGGTGTCCCCGCCACGAGGGGCGGGGCGTGCTAAGTAGTGCAGGGATTATGGGTAAAAAATTTCAGTTATCAGAAGTACATACTCGGACCGAGGTTCCACGGTCCATCTCGGCACGGACCCTTTCGGTCTCCGGCCCGATGACCCAACCTCACCCGGTCGGAACACCACCACCGCCAGGGGGCGAAGGTCCGACCTGGCCCTTCTCCCCCGGAATCGTGCCGCTCGCCGCTACGGCACGGCACTGACCATACAAGGCGGAGCCCGGCCCGAATCGTGCATGGCGCTCCTTGCAGGAGTGACGCGGCAACGATCCCCGCCGGCCCCCGCAGCACACAAAATGCACCACGCCCCGAGAGCTCGCGTCGGCTACCCGTCAGCCTAAGCGCTGCCCCGGTCAGTGTCGATGCTCGGCTCGCATTCTCACACCACGGGCTCCTTTCTTTACTCTCACATCCCGGCGCTCCAACGCCTCTCGTACATCCCATACACTCCGTCATTGCACTCGCTCGTGCATTCTCTTTCGCTCCACACTCAGGTGCACACCACTCGCTGCTCGCACACTCCATTACACACTTCTCTCGCGCCCACTCTCCCGTTACGTACTCCGTAACACTCGTGGGGGTGCACTCTTGCATCCACCCGCTCAGCGCACACCTACCCACGGGTGTGCAATCCCCTGTCGCACACCCAATCACGCGCTCCAATGTGCATTCCCGCACACTCTCCACAACCAACTCACTCTCTGTGTCGCACTCCTCACACTCGGTTTCACACATACACTCCGTCGTGCATTCGCTCTCACTCCCTGTTTCATACTCGCACTCCGGCGCCATTCGCACACGCGCGCCATTTCCATTCACACAGCGCACCACGGACCTTCTACGAGTGCCCGGGTTACGCCGGGATCCCAAGCGCGCGAAAAATCCTTTCGCGCCAAACCTTTTCACGCCATATACAGCCCGGCTTACCTTTGGGATCCTCCTCCCCACACGCACCTGCAAATCTTTATTGGAATTAGCAAGTACTAGGGCATGCCCGTACTATATATATATCTAAAATTATATCCCCCCCCTCTATTTACATGAAATGGTTTGGTCCATTCGCAAAGCCAAAGCGAACGGCTTGCGAGTACGGTGACAATCCCCCCCCCCTCTATTTACATGAAATGGTTTGGTCCATTCGCAAAGCCAAAGCGAACGGCTTGCGAGTACGGTGACAATCCCCCCCCTCTATTTACATGAAATGGTTTGGTCCAAAGCGAACGGCTTGCGAGTACGGTGACAATCCCCCCCCCCCCCCCCCCCCCCCCCCTCTATTTACATGAAATGGTTTGGTCCAAAGCGAACGGCTTGCGAGTACGGTGACAATCCCCCCCCTCTATTTACATGAAATGGTTTGGTCCAAAGCGAACGGCTTGCGGAGTTTGGTAAAGAAATCGCCATAGCGTGCACAAACGCGCAGGAAAGCGAATGAATCGCAAAGTAGTTTTAATTAGTTTTAAAACATAGTTTAACGCCAACATAGTTTGCCAACGTGAAATAAATGAATACGCTCTCAAATGTGCCGTCCGAGGCAGAGTCTGTTCGCCACGTTCGGCACACGTGATAGCTCGCTGCTCTCTGATTGGTTGAATCGTTTTTTGGACATAGCTCGCTAACTACTTGTCCGATTAATATGAAACCTTGAAAAGGCACATCCTCGGGTCCCCAGCAATATACCTGGCAAGTTTCAAGTATATCGGACCCGTGGTTGTCGAGAAACAGCGGTCACAGACAGACACACAGAGATTACTGGCATTATAGATAGATGGCATCAGGATGCGAACACGGACTTTGCACATATTCCATCTTTTCCTTCAACTGTTGCTCTTCTAAATCCGCCGTCTCTTCCGCCCCAATTTCCACGATTTTTGATTTGATTTTCTTTATTCAGTTCAATGACCGCTGGCGCTAATAAAATTTTCTCTTCTACTTCGGCGGTCGCCGGCCTCCCCATACCCCGGGTCGCGATTTCTAACCCGGTCAACGTGACCATGCCTTGCTCCACCTCGCTTTTCCCGCGCTCCTCAAACTGCGCTACCCCGTCGCATACCCCCGCAACCTTTCCACTCGATCTGCGGTCTCTGTCCTTCCCCATCTGCCTTATCTCACACCTGGCTTTCTCCCTCGCCAAGCCCTCGTTTATTTCCCTGGCTTGGCCATTCACGTCCTCCAATTGGTTCCCTAATTTGTTCTCTAATCCCCCCAATTTACTTTCTAACCCCCCAATTTGACTTCCCAATTGCTCCCCCATTCTATTTTCCAAATTACTCAACCCGTCTCTCAATCCCCCAATCCCCCAATTTGGTTTCCCATTCCTTCAATTTTATTGCTCTGAGCATCCATTTTATTTTCCATTTGCTTACTATTCTTTGCCATCTTCATTTGTATGACTGCCTGTAGCTGTGCCATGAGGTTCTGCAGGTCCATCCCTCCCGCTTGCGCAGCAGGCATGGCCCTCATCGCCATGTGTGAGGCACCGCCATTTTGTGTGCCTGCAACCCCCACTGCCGCACCCTCATTCCTTTCCTCCTCCATCTCTCCCAATTGTTCTTCCCTGGGGTCCTGGGTTAATTCTAACCCCTCTTCTACCTCCTCATTTACCCCCACCGGCATCTGATCGCCTTGGCTATCCATGGCACGATTCAAAATTTAGATGTTAAATAAAATTTCGGCCGCTCGTAATTTTGAGCACATTTTTCAGATATATAAAAAATTTCGTCCGGGTCCAAATCCCACTCCCCGACACCAATTGTTATGGCCAATATCACAATTGGTGTCCAAAATTTTGTCTAACAAATTTAGTCCCAGGTTCCAAATCGCAACTCCTGACTACCATTTGTTGCGGATCTCGGTCGTCGGCGCTCCCCTTATCAAGGGGGGGTTAATCCCCTTGTCTTTTACCTGGACGACCGGATCCGGAGTTATCACGTTCCTTCCGGATGACGTTAACTAGGGTTGTAAGCCGTCTTCTTATTACCTACTTATTAACGCCGCCCAGTAAGCAAGGAGATAACTCCCGCTCGAACCACGGATATGATGGAAAATGCCGAGCGGATAGCGATCCGCGATCCGAGCTGTTAACCAATGACTAGACCCGATTATAGAGGTTGCGATCGTGCCACGCTTACCCAATTTTTTTTTTGTTTGTTTTTTTGTTTTTTTGTATACAAGATCGAGGCTCGTGAAAGAGCTAACATTAATCACACAAAAAGACAAACCGACACACAAAACACAAAAAACAAGGGGAGCGGCAGACAAGATGGGGAGAGAGGGGGAAGGACGCAAAAGAGAGGGGGAAGAGGGGGAAGGACACAAACACAACATTTGAGAGCAGGGACATCGGGAGGACTTGGGGGGAGGTGGGAGAGGAATAAAACATATGAACACTGCAAGGACTCTGGGGTGAATTACCGGGGGTAGAAAAGATCAAGGTTTTCGATGGGGGAAGATAAGAGATGGTGGTGAAAAGCTGTTTTAAAGACCTGGAGGGAGGAGTGGGATTGAAGGGAGTGGGGGAGTTTGTTCCAGAGGCGGGAGAAAAGGGGAATGAAAGAGTGAAGGTGAGCAGAGAGCCTAGACTTTGGCAGTTTAACCATAAGAGGGTTGCAGGCAGATCTTGTGCGACCTGAAGGAATATTGGGGGGACAGAGCAAGGAGCAAGGCCGGAGAGGAGTCGGTAGAAGACAGAAAGACCACCAACCTGCCTGCGGTGAGTGAGTGAAAGGCCCTCGGTGTTGACTACATCGCAGGAGATTCCAATGATTCTGAAAGCTTTGGCCTCAACAGCGTGAAGCCGAGCAAGGTGTGAGGCAGGAGCACCAGCCCAGAGGGGGGAACAGTATTCCATTGAGCTGCGGATGAAAGCCTTGTATGTGGTGAGGAGCTCAGGTGTGCCAAGGAAGGACTTCGCACGACGGAGGATGCCCAGTCGGCGACTGGCTTTGGAGGCCAGCTTGGAAATGTGGTTTTCCCAAGAAAGATCATGGCAGATAGTGAGACCCAAAAGCTTGAGCGACAGAACTTCTTGGAGAGGATTGTTGAGAAAGTAGATGGGAGGGTTGTCCAGTCGGTCCTTTCGGAGAGAAATTGTAAGAGTGTGAGATTTGTCAGGATTGAAAGACATGTTCCACTTGTTTGACCAGTCTGTGATTTTGTCCAGGTCTGCAAAGAGTGAGGAGGCTGCAGACTGCCGATCTGAGGGATGAGGAATGGAGCGACAGAGAGTAGAGTTGTCAGCAAAGAGATAGAGAGGATTTTCAAGAGAGTCAGAGAGATCATTGATGAAGACCAGAAAAAGCACAGGGCCCAGAACACTACCTTGGGGAACTCCAGCCTGAACAGGAAGAGGAGATGAGAGAAACCCATTCAGGGCCACACGTTGACTACGACCAGAGAGGACGTCCGCCAGCCATGCGTGGAGATTTCCATGGATACCAAAGGAGGAGAGTTTGGTGAGCAGAGCAGGGTGCCAGACCGTATCGAAGGCACGTGAAATGTCAAAGGAGACAGCTCTAATTTCCTGTTTGGCATTGAGGACCTCCATCCATTGTTGAGAAAGCAGAAGCAGCATGTCCAGAGTAGAGTGACCAGGTCTGAAACCAAATTGATGATCAGAGATCAAGCCATTGGAGAAGAGGAAAGATTTAATATCTGAAGCAATGATGGATTCCATGACTTTGCTGATAATTGGGAGAAGGCTGATTGGTCTGTAGTTGCTGGGATCTGTTTTTGCACCTTTTATGTGCAAAGCGGTGATGTTGGCTGATTTCCAAGCAGATGTCAGATGACCTTGAGCAAAAGAGAGGGTGAAGAGAACAGAAAGAGGGAGTGAAAGAGCAGAAGAACATGATTTTAGGACCCGTGGGCTGATGCCGTCAGGACCAGTTGCAGAATCAGAGTCGAGGGTTGACAGAAACTTTTCCACCTTGTCAGGAGGAAAGGACACAGAGTCCAGGAGCAGCCTGGTACGACTGGGTACGGTGGGTACAGAGAGGGATGGGTTTGGGACACAAGATTTAGAGGCAAACACAGAGTTGAGGCATTCAGCTTTTTCACGTGCGGAGTCGGCCGTTAAGCCGTTTGAGGTGAGGGAGGGGATGGAGGGGGAACAAACACCAGAAACAGATTTGACCAGACGCCACCAGGATTTGGAAGAGGGAGACAGATAAGAGAGTTCGGTCTTGAGAATGGTGAGATATTGTTTCCTGGCTCTCCTGAGGGTGGACACACACTTGTTTCGGGCTTTGTGAAAGGAAATGAGATTTCCTTCCGTTGGATTTGCTTTCCAGGAGACGAAAGCAAGTTGTTTCAGGGCAACAGCCTCACCACAAGATTCCGTGTACCATGGACGGGAGGAAGGGTATGACAACTGAAGACGAGATGGTATAAATCTGTGCATGAGAGAGAGCAATTTACTTTGAAAGAATTCCCAGGATGAGTTGATGTCAGAGGCGGTAGAGATGGGAGACCAGCCCAGATGATTGATGGCTGCTTGAATACCGTGCCAGTTGGCCTGAGTGAAATGCCAGACTCGTCGACGCTGAGGAGGCTCTCTGAGAATGGTCAGAGAGATGTCCACTTTGACAAGCACATGATCAGATGAGCCGATTGGAGCAGAAGAAGAGCAGCAGACATTTTCAGGGAAGTTTGTCATCACCAAATCCAGAAGAGAAGATGCTCCGTTGACTGAGATCCGGGTCGGGAAATTGACAGATTGTGTCAGTCCCAGTGAGTCGCAGAAGTCCTTTGCTGAAGAGCCATGGCTGGTGAGAGAGGTACCCACACCCAGCCAACTGGCATGGTGACAATTGAAATCACCACATATGAGGAAGAGAGAGTTGGGATGGGTAGATAGAAGTTGGTCCATATTATCAGACAGTGAGATGTAGATGGAGTCATCGCTGTTTGGTGGACGGTACAACACACATATGAACAAAAGGTGGGAGCGAAGGGGAAGCCGTAGCCAAAGGTATTCCTGGGGGTGAGGTGGAGAGAGGGCAGTGGAGGGCGAGTGAGGAAGAGAGTTTTTTATAAAGATAGCAACCCCACCTCCAGGACGAGGCTCAGGTCTATCATACCGGAGGAGGGAGTAACCTGGGAGAGATACCAAGGCATCAGAGACATCATGAAGGAGGAAAGTTTCTGTTAAGCAGATCACATCTGGTTTGTCAGAAGCAACCTGTATGGAGAGGTCAGTCAAGTTTGAGCGAAGGCCCCGGATGTTTGAGGTCCATACCGTTAATGAAGAGGAAGGGGGAGCATCGGGTCCAGAATGAGAGAAAAGACTGATGCGATTGGATAAGAGGAAACCAAGAAAGAACAAGGCAATTTATTACAATTTACAAGAAAGAAGAGGAAACAAAAGAATGTACAGGATAGGAAGAGGACGAAGCAGCTACACAGGACAGTCTTAGACAGTCTTATTCTTAATACCCAGGACAAACGGGCCCGTCTCACGTACACACTCACACGGGGATTGTAGATGGTAGGGTGGAAGGTCTGGCGATGGGGTCCAGGCTCCGGTCCAGGCTCCGATCCAGCGGACGAAACCCGGCAGGCAGCTCCGCGTGTAGTTGGAACGCGCATGGACAATTTATATAATGGGGGGAAGCTGGTGTCCTGTGGCGTATGTAATAAATGCACACTCATGCCAAACGCCCCCTCTCTCCAAGGTCCTTTCGCACAGCGCGTTTCCAAGCAGTCCTTTACAACGCCAATCATACGACGCCGTCTTGGACAGTTCTCTCATCAAGCGCGCCGTATATCTCTTTACAAAGGTGCGCTCTCCCGATCAGTAAGTGAACTTGCAATCACGACAGTCCTACGCGCAGCCCTTTTGTAATGCGCACCAATCCCTCTCCGCGTAAGTCCCGCTGTGAAAGGGCTTTACGTTCGCGCTTATATAACTCGACGAGCAAAACGCTCTGCGAGCCCAAAAGCCATACCTGTCGGTGATGTTACTTCAGCCCTGGTTGGCTGTTGAGGGCTTACCGGCTCCACCTTTGACGGCTGGGTGACGTGGCCACACCTTCTTCCTGGTGCGCCGCCCCCTTTTTCCGGCTTTACCTCGTGGCTTATGGCGGCGTTGAGCGAGCTCACGGGCAGCGAAGGCTGCCGCTGCTGGCAGAGGCGCGTACCAATTTGGAAGAGCCATAGGTCAGACTGTAGGGGTGCGCTTAATGGCGTGGCTTGGAGAGGGAGGTTGGCAAGATGGACAGAATTGGGGACCTACTCTTATTTGATTGACACAACGCAGATTCAACTGTTGGAAACACGGCCTTATCTAAACACATATTAATGAAATAACTGAAGTCCTATGGTGACCTACATGTTGCTGTGGCCTATCTAGGGGTGCTACCTTTAACCTTTAATGATGTTGAATTTATTTACACAAGCGAGGGTTCTCAAAACCGCAACAATATATATATATATATATATATATACAGTGGTACCTCGGCTTACGAGTGCCCCAACGTACGAGTTTTTCGGGATACGAGCCGTCGCTCGGGCGGTTTGTTGCTTTGGGATACGAGCCGAGATCCGATGTACGAGCTCAAAAAATTTATTTTTTTGAATTTTCCGGTTGTGGCTTCCGGTTCCGGTCACGCGGTTATCTTGCCGTGAAAGCATCTCTGCTTGGATATAAAACACGCAATCGTCGAAATACATGAGCGAGGAATCTCCTTGCTCCAGCCGGTGACGTCATCGGCGGGGATCCCCGCCTCCAGAGTGGCTGGTCACGTGACCGCCAAAGCGTGTCGCGCGTGCGGGTATAATGAGCTACACCTGTGGATCACGTGACCACGGAAGCACGCCTCGCTTGAGAGGCATGGCTTTCGGTTTGCGTTTTGCTTTATAAGGTGCGATAAATGGGCTTTTGAGTGTTAGCGGTTCATGGCGTTGACGGTTCATGGCGGTTCATGGCGGTTGACGGTTCATGACGGTTCATGACGGTTCATGGCGTTGACGGTCAAAAACCCATTACATCAATTTTACCAGGCACTGTACAGTAAGTACAGTGGACACCAAATGCACGGTGGAAGGCTAGAAGTAGAAGATCGTCCAAGACAAGTGAGAATAAGCCATACTTTGGAGGAGATGACGTCATTCGCTGGTCCGATAACCAAAGATGTGGTATAAAAAACCAGGTGAGCTAACAATGCAGCAATGAAGGAATTCGGCCAAGGCACCGGCACACAACGACCTACCTACATCGAAAGACTCAATGCCAATGGTGACAGAAGCCAAGACGGCCGGCTTAAACACCGCCGAAAGACCGCGGTGTACCAACTTACGATGCAGAACATCTTGCACTTAATATGATGACAACAGGTGCCATCCTCTGACGTACCATTACAGGTACAGGTACAGTACACGTGAGCACAGAGCAAAAGTTCACTGAAACCGAGATTAAGAAAAAAGAAAAAACACCTCGTGGTCCGTGCTCGATATCTGAGTTTCAATCTTTTCAAACACATGATGCTCTCGGTCACGGTATCTCCTGCGAGCTGCTTCTCCTTCAACCACACAAACAACAACTTCTCCATATCTTCATGGATAGAGGTCCGGAGCTTTGAAATAATCGTAACGCCCTTGGCTGGCGTTATAGCCTTTATGGACTCCTTCTGCTTCAAAATCGTACATATCGTAGAAGGAGTACGATCGTACTGCCTCGCCAAGTCGACAACACGCACACCTCACCTGGCATGCTCTTCTCCTCTGCTTAATAAAACCAGTTTATTTCTTTACATTCTCTTGTATTATGTACAGTATATACGAGGTCGTGCTTGTTTATACATTATTTGTTATTTATAAAGTACATTTTTGTTATTTAAAAGCACCTAACAAAAAAAATTGGTGTTTTTTTTTTGAGGCTGGAACGGATTAATAGCATTTCAATGCATTTGAATGGGAAAATTTGCTTTGACTTACGAGCGATTTGGCTTACGAGCTCCGTCACGGAACGGATTAAATTCGTAATAATAATAATAATAATTCATTTATTTTGTATAGCGCTTTTCCAGAAGCCCAAAGGCGCTTTGACAGAGTGGAAAACATAATGCATAACAATACATGAAAACAACAATTGCAAAAAGACAAGAATCAAGAAAACAAACAGCAGCGATATACGGCATATATATAAGACAAGAATCAAAAAGACAAGACAAGAATCAATAGGGAAATATTTAAAGCAAAAGGAGGGAGAAGGAGAAGAGATAGTCAGGGGTTAAATGCTGTGGGTTGAATGTTGAATGCAGCGTTGAACAGGTGGGTCTTTAGTGATGTTTTGAATGTGGTGAGTGAGGAGGAGTCTCTGATGGTGTGAGGTAGTGAGTTCCAGAGGGTGGGAGCAGCGATGGAGAAGGCCCTGTCCCCCCAGGATCTGAATTTGGTCCGGATGGAGGGGGTCAGGAGGTTGGTACCAGCAGAGCGGAGGTTGCGGGTGGGAGTGTGTCTGGAGAGGAGGTCAGCCAGGTAGGATGGGGCCAGGTTATGGAGGGCTTTGTATGTCAAGAGGAGGATTTTGTACTGGATTCTCTGGGGGATGGGGAGCCAGTGAAGCTTGTAAAGGACGGGGGTGATGTGGTCACGGGTCCGGGAATGAGTGAGTAGACGGGCAGCGGAGTTCTGAATGTATTGGAGTTTATTGGTGATTTTTGAGGGTGAACCATAGAGGAGGCTATTGCAGTAGTCCAGACGGGAGGTGATGAAGGCGTGGATGAGGGTTTCTGCAGCCGTGGAGGAGAGGGATGAGCGGAGACGGGCAATGTTTTTCAGGTGAAAGAAGGCTGACTTTGTGATCTGTTTAGTGTATTTGTCGAAGGAAAGGGTTTGGTCAAAGATGACGCCAAGATTCCGGATGTGAGGGGAGGTGGATACTGGGATACCGTCGATGTTGAGGGCAAAGTTATGGGTGGATTTTGTGAGCGTTTTTGGGCCAATGATGATTATTTCAGATTTATCACAGTTAAGCTTGAGGAAGTTGATTTGAAGCCAGGATTTTATTTCAGTGATGCAGTTTGTCAGGATAGAGTGGGTGTCGGTGGAGACGGACTTGGTGGAGATGAAAAGCTGGATGTCATCGGCGAAGCAGTGGAATTGGAGACCATGACGGCGGATTAAGTGACCGAGCGGGGACAGGTAAAGGATGAAGAGGAGGGGGCCAAGAACTGAACCTTGGGGGACACCTTGGGGGAGGGGAGCAGTGGGGGATTTGCAGTTATTGATGGAGATGAACTGGCATCTGTCAGAGAGGTTTGATTTAATCCAAGAGAGGGCAGTGCCGGTGACGTTAAAGGTGGATTCAAGTCGGGTGAGGAGGATAGTGTGATCGATGGTGTCAAAGGCAGCGCTGAGGTCGAGGAGGACGAGAATGTTGAGGTTGCCAGCGTCAGAGGAGAGGAGAAGGTCGTTGGTGATTTTGAGGAGAGCAGTTTCAGTACTGTGGTTGGAGCGGAATCCGGATTGGAATGTTTCATACAAGTTATTGGCAGAGAGATGATGTTTGAGTTGAGTGGCTACAGCGCGTTCCAAAACTTTTGACAGAAAGGGTAGGTTGGAGATGGGTCTGAAGTTGTTTAGGGTGTCAGGGTTTAGACCAGGTTTTTTTAGAATGGGGGTAACAGCAGCAATTTTGAGGGAAGGTGGGACGATGCCTGTAGACAGGGAGGAGTTTATTGTTGCAATGATAAGTGGAGAGAGAGCAGGGAGGGAGGCTTTGACAAAGCTGGAGGGGATGGGGTCAAGAGTGCAGGTGGCAGTTTTCATTCCTATGAGGAGTTCAGAGAGGTCAGTAGGAGAGATTGGGGAGAACCGAGACAGGGGATGGCAGGACAAGGGGGGGCAGGTGGTTGGAGGGGGAGCGGGTGCGGCGGTGGTCAAGCTGTTGTAGATGTTGTCAATTTTGCGTTGGAAGAAAGAGAGGAAGGAGATGCAGTTGTCTACTGTGAATGACTGGGTGGTGGTGTTCAGGGGGCGGAGGAGTTTGTTTATTGTCGAGAAGAGTGCTTTTGGGTTTCCGGAGCCAGAGTGGATAATTTGAGAGTAGTAGGCAGAGCGGGCGCGGGAGAGGGCATCTTTGTAGTGTTGTATGTGGTCCTTGTAGGCTTGGGAGTGAACTGTGAGACCCGTTTTATTGCGGAGTCTTTCAAGTTGGCGAGCACGAGTTTTCATCAGGTGGAGTTCAGGGGTAAACCAGGGAGCAGAATGGGTGAAAGAAACTGTTTTGGTTTTTACAGGCGCAAGCTGGTCAAGGCAGGAGGAGAGAGTGTGGTTGTAGTAGTCAGTGAGGTCGGAAGGGGTGTGGAGGTCAATGAAGGGAGAAGTGGACATTTTTTCAGAGAGGGTGGATGAGAATGAGGTAGGTGAAAGAGCGTTTAGCTTACGGAAGTTGATTGTGCGATAATGCCTTGGTGTTGGGGCGGGGATGTTGATGGTCAGAGTGATGGCTAAGTGGTCAGAGAGGGTGAGGTCGGAGCCATAGAGATGGTGCAAATTTAATCCAGTGGAGCAGACAAGGTCCAAAATGTGACCACGGATATGGGTAGGAAAGTCGACATGTTGAGTGAGGTTAAAGCAGGTGAGTAAATCAGTGAAGTCAGTGGTTATTGTGGAGTCAGTGGAGTCCATGTGGATATTGAAATCACCAAGGAGGAGGATTGAGGGGGAGAGGGAACATAGCTGGGTCAGAAAGTAGGAGAAGTCAGACAGGAATGATGGGTGTGGTTTGGGAGGGCGGTAGACGACAGCCATGACTGACTGCGTGTGACCAGAGAGTTTTAAAGCCAGGTGTTCAAATGATGGAGCAGATGAGATGGAGATGAGGTTGGTCTTGATGTCTTGACGGTGGATAACGGCAATTCCACCACCTCGGCCCTCCGAGCGTGGTTTATTGACGTAGGAATATCCATTGGGTGTGGTGAGGTTGAGTGTGTAGTAGTCCAGAGGTTGTTGCCAGGTTTCGGTGAGACAGAGAAAGTCCAGTTTGTTATCCAGGATGTATTCGTTCAGGATGAGGCATTTATTGTTGAGGGACCGGGTGTTGAACAGGGTGAGCTTGATGTTGTTTTGAACAGCAGGGATGAATTCAGGTGATTTAGCCAGGGTTCGTAGGCAAGAGGTGCGATCGTGTGGGTTGCTGTGACCAGGTGCGCTGGGACGAAGAGTGAGAGTGCGCTGAGCCGACCAGAGGACGGGGATGGAGTGACCTGATTGCAAATAAACAAACTTGCGACCGGAGCCACGGTGAATGTACCTGGGTCGTCGGAGGAGTCCATTTGATTTGATGGCAGAGATGCATGATGGGGTGGAGCGGGTATTGAGCAGAAGAAGCCTTGCGGCGGAGTACTTCAGAGCCATGCCAGGCAGGAGCGAAGGGACGAGTACGAGGCCAAGGTCGAGGAGGCAAAGCGGCAAACGCAGCGGCAAACGCAGCGGCAAACGACTGCAGCCGCTAATCAAGACCACAGCGGCAAACAAGGCCACAAGGCCACCGGCAAACAAGGCCACGGCCACAATCAACGGGAGCGGGCCTTTCGAATTCCGTATTCCGTACCATCAAAAGCAGATTCCGTTATCCAGCCGGAGAACACGCGGCACGTGCGGGTGTGAAAAGGCAGGACAGGTGTGAGATGTCAGGTCAGAAAGGTAGAAGCAGACCCTGTACATCCATCCAGTCGGAGAAGCGGCGAATATGCAACGCCAGCGTCCTCTCGCAACCGAACCCGGATTTTACCACCGGAATCGTAAGCCGAGGTACCACTGTATATATATATATATATATATATATATATATATATATATATATATATATATATATATATATATATATATATATTCAATATATACAGTGGGGAGAACAAGTATTTGATACACTGCCGATTTTGCAGGTTTTCCCACTTACAAAGCACGTAAAGGTCTGTAATTTTTATCATAGGTACACTTCAACTGTGGAAGACGGAATCTAAAACAAAAATCCTGAAAATCACATTGTATGATTTTTAAGTAATTAATTTGCATTTTATTGCATGAAATAAGTATTTGATCACCTACCAACCAGTAAGAATTCCGGCTCTCACAGACCTGTTAGTTTTTTCTTTAAGAAGCCCTCCCATTCTCCACTCATTACCTGTATTAACTGCACCTGTTTGAACTCGTTATCTGCATAAAAGACGTCTCCAGACCGTCTCCGACCACAACGACCGCAAAGACCGACCGCAAAGCCGTCTCCAGACCTGTCCACACTCAATCAGACTCCAACCTCTCCACAATGGGCAAGACCAGAGAGCTGTCTAAGGACATCAGGGACAAATTTGTAGACTTGCACAAGGCTGGGATGGGCTACAGGACAATAGGCAAGCAGCTTGGTGAGAAGGCAACAACTGTTGGCGCAATTATTAGAAAATGGAAGAAGTTCAAGATGACAGTCAATCTCCCTCGGTCTGGGGCTCCATGCAAGATCTCACCTCGTGGAGCCTCAATGATCAGGAGAAAGGTGAGGGATCAGCCCAGAACTACACGGCAGGACCTGGTCAATGACCTGAAGAGAGCTGGGACCACAGCATCAAAGAAAACCATAAATAACACACTACGCCGTCATGGATTAAAATCCTGCAGCGCACGCAAGGTCCCTCTGCTCAAGCCAGCGCATGTCCAGGCCCGTCTGAAGTTTGCCAATGACCATCTGGATGATCCAGAGGAGGAATGGGAGAAGGTCATGTGGTCTGATGAGACCAAAATAGAGCTTTTTGGTTTAAACTCCACTCGCCGTGTTTGGAGGAAGAAGAAGGATGAGTACAACCCCAAGAACACCATCCCAACCGTGAAGCATGGAGGTGGAAACATCATTCTTTGGGGATGCTTTTCTGCAAAGGGGACAGGACGACTGCACCGTATTGAGGGGAGGATGGATGGGGCCATGTATCGCGAGATCTTGGCCAACAATCTCCTTCCCTCAATAAGAGCATTGAAGATGGGGCGTGGCTGGGTCTTCCAGCATGACAACGACCCGAAACACACAGCCAGGGCAACTAAGGAGTGGCTCCGTATGAAGCATCTCAAGGTCCTGGAGTGGCCTAGCCAGTCTCCAGACCTGAACCCAATAGAAAATCTTTGGAGGGAGCTGAAAGTCTGTGTTGCGCAGCGACAGCCCCGAAACCTGAAGGATCTGGTGAAGATCTGTATGGAGTGGGCCAAAATCCCTGCTGCAGTGTGTGCAAACCTGGTTAAGAACTACAGGAAACGTCTGATCTCTGTAATTGCAAACAAAGGTTTCTGTACCAAATATTAAGTTCTGTTTTTCTGATGTATCAAATACTAATTATTTCATGCAATAAAATGCAAATTAATTACTTAAAAATCATACAATGTGATTTTCAGGATTTTTGTTTTAGATTCCGTCTTCCACAGTTGAAGTGTACCTATGATAAAAATTACAGACCTTTACGTGCTTTGTAAGTGGGAAAACCTGCAAAATCGGCAGTGTATCAAATACTTGTTCTCCCCACTGTATATATTCAATATATATATATATATATATATATATATATATATATATATATATATATATATATATTCAAGATTTTAAAAGCGAGACAACTGTTAAAATGCCATTTTGTGCGGCAATAAACTGCTTCAATCGGTTAAGGAAGGGTTGTGGAAAGACGTTTTCACAGCTGTTTCAAAGAAGTTTAATTCATATCGCACAAAATCGACACAAAACACGATCGCACAAAAGGTGAAAAAACGCAATCGCTTTTCGCTCTGAATTACGTGGAAACGTGTGACGGAAATCACCATCGCCCAGCATCGAGTGCCAACCAAGATGGCGCCCGGTAGCTGCATCTCCACCTATGTGGTGTGAATGGCAATGGTCATTCTATATATTTTCCGTTCAGTGGTCTGGCAGCGAGGGTGGAACATCACGTGATCGCTCTGAGCGAATCAGCGAGCTGCTCTGGCACAGGCTGAGATTCCGTGTATAATGTTCCTCGCTGAAATGCGCTGAGGTAAATATGAATAAAAAATATGGATCTTGTCAAATATTTTTAGGTAGGCCATGTCCTTCCCAGGCTCAATGGCCATGTCTATGCCAAATATCAACCACATGAGCCTCTCCGTTTAGGAGTCTATCGGTAGCGCACACACACACACACACACACACACACACACACACACACACACACACACACACACACAAACTGTTTTATTTATACAGATTTTGTGGATGTGAGTGAGTGAGTGGGTGAGGGTGTGTGTTTTTGCATGAATTAATTTTTGCATGAGTGTGTGTGTTTTTGTATGTTGAGTGGTGTATGTTGTAAGGGTAGGTGGTTGGTTGGTGATGTGTGTGGATGTGTGTGGATGTGTGTATGGATGATCTGGTGTGTTTTGTTGATGAGTGGTGAAGGATATAAAGTTGGGTGTTTGAGTGTTCCACTATGTTTGTTTGGTGCTGTGGATTCTGGATGTGGAGGTGTTGCTGTTGTAGTCTGCGTTCGCACTGGCTGGGGGTGGGGGTATGTACGCATCCAGGTGTAGTTGCTGCATGTGGATGTGTATGTGCCCCTGCTGGCCCACCTTAGCTGACCGTATCGAGGTTGAAGGGCCGAAACGGGATGATGCTGAGGACCTCGACTGAGGACCCGGTCAGTGCGGCACATCAGTGGATGCACTCTTCCTCTTGCGAGACATGATGATGGCAGTACGGCACACACACACACACTTATAGGCGATGGAGTGTAAGGGATGGTGTCAGCGCGAGGCACAAGGAGCAACTGAGATTTTTGCGACGGTCGTAAGTGCGAGTCGTCGTAAGTCGCCTACGTCGTAAGTCGAGGAGAGTCTGTATTGTTAGTTATGGTGATAGTATATGGGGGATTGTGTAGGGGTGATGTGGGCTGGTCATGAGTATTGTTAGTTATGGTGATAGTAGATGGGGGATTGTGTAGGGGTGATGTGGGCTGGTCGTGAGTATTGTGAGTTACGGTGATAGTAGATGGGGGATTGTGTAGGGGTGGTGTGGGGTGATCGTGAGTATTGTTGGCTACGGTGATGGTTGTAGGTGGATTGTCAGGGGATTGTGAGGGCATGGTGGTGGGGTGGGGAGGATGTGGAAGAGGAGGGTGTAGGATGGTCGTGGGTGTTGTTAGCTAGGGTGACGGTTGAAAAGGGATTGTGAGGGGATGGTGTGGGGTGGTCGTGGGTATTGTTAGCTAGGGTGACGGTTGAAGGGGGATTGTGGGGGGATGGTGTGGGGTGGTCATAGGTATTGTTAGCTAGGGTGACAGTTGAAGAGGGATTGTGAGGGGATGGTGTGGGGTGGTCGTGGGTATTGTTAGCTGGGGTGACGGTTGAAGAGGGATTGTGGGGGGGATGGTGTGGGGTGGTCATGGGTATTGTTAGCTAGGGTGATGATTGAAGGGGGATTGTAGGGGGATGGTGTGGTGTGGGGTGGTTGTGCGTATTGTTAGCTAGGGTGACGGTTGAACAGGGATTGTGAGGGGATGGTGGAAGGGGGGGAGAAGAGGGAGGTGTGGGGTTGTCATGGGTATTGTCATCTAGGGTGATGGTTATATAAAAAAAATAACCACCTTTAGAGGCCATTTTTCCCCGCAAAGCGGGGGTTGGCCTTTTTCGGGAACCGTGGTTGTTGTTGTTTTTCGGTCCCCTATTTGAAGCAATGTTTTACGGCCGGATGCCCTTCCTGACGCCAACCCTTTTTGCCGCCTTTAACGACAAACAGGGAATTACCAGTGAACTGGTACTCAATTAGCCGACCTCGGAAGGATGACAGGCTGATTCAACCCCCCTGGCGTTAATTCAGCGATCGACCGGGATTCGAACCCAGGATCCTTGGATCCTAAGCCGGCACCCTAGCCACTAGCCCAACACCAGGGATGTTTGTTTTTGTTTTTATGGAAAATTGAGATGCCTCAAAAACCAAGAACACCTAAGTTGAACAGAGAGCCAGCAATATCACCAAAGGAAATCATCAAGATTTTCCAAATCAAATCAGTTGTATCAGCAGAAAATATCCTCAATAAGAGATGGCAGAAAATGTGTTGTACGATTGGAACAAGAACGCCCAAAGGGTCGCCTGTAGGGCGGGTACTCTGCTCGTAAGGATAATAACATAACTACCCCAGCTGCTCCCGTACCTCTCACCTGTTCCGGTCTTTTGCTGTGAATCACCTTGAGGAGTACAGCACGAAAAGCTTCGGTTATTGATATTTATGTCGTGTTTGTTTTCTTGCATATTAAAGTTCTGTAGTACCAAACATCTGTTTAGCTGTGAATACTTTTCAGGAAGCACACCTTGAAGATCGATGGGCTGCCAACATATGGTCCACGAGTAAAGTCCCTGACGTGTCGGCCCAGCTGCGACAAGGAAAACCAACTTACAACGCACTGGAATATGGCCTCTGGTCTCACTTAGCATGAGATCTATGGGCTCATGGTGAGAGGAAGACACCTGCTGGGGATCTGAGGGTTGCAGGTGGATACACACGTAGGATAGAAAAAACAACTTTTCCAAAGTGCTGATACCTACTGTCAGATATTGAAAGAGCTTAATTTCAAGGTTGCATGAGACTGCTTGGTTCCCAATAATGTATCTTCTATCACACACCAACTTTCAGTGACAGTAACACACACCAATAACACACATTCAGCCGAAGCGAGTTAAAATGCAGCTGATTGATAAACTGTGCTAAAAGAAAACGTTAAATTCGAAGTGCTGAAGTTTGCATAATTAAATGGGTTTTAAATTATTATTATTCATTTTTTGTTTTCTAAGTCGAGGCTCGTGTAAGAGCTAACCCATAGCACATATAATAGAGTAAGGAGCGGGAGACATGAGGGGGAGAGAGAGGGAAGCACGACAACAGTAGGGAACAGGAACATCGGGAGATCTGTGTAAGGGAGAGGGCTGGGGCAGTTACATGGGATAAACAAGATGGACACTACATGGGATTTCAGGAAAGAAAACGGAATTTGAAGGAGGTGGATCTGGGGTGTATTAACGGGGGTAGAAAAGATCAAGGTTTTGGATTGGGGAAGATAAGAGATGGTGGTGAACAGCTGTTTTGAAGCTCGGCCGGAGAGGAGTGGGATTGAAGATATGATGATGCTGTTAGTCGTCACTTTTGACGAATCTCTTCCCTTTGTTGGTGGGATCACTAAACATGTTACGATGGCTGTACAGGCAAAAATTATGCCGGACGATAATGGAAAAACCAATATCATGATAATGGACCTCATTATCACGATTGTTGCGATAATATCATGATAACAAGTACAGATGCATTCAAAGTCACCGATCCCATGACAAATAAATAAATAACATCCTCCGGTGCGCGGCAATGTCGGGGCTTCTGTTGGACAAATAGGATTTTGTCGGACCACAAACTCGATCATTTGGTGAAGTATCATGAAATTCGGTTTAAAATTGTGACCTGTATGCAAGTATAAGTGAGTGGACAGACAATTACACACACACACACACACACACACACACACACACACACACACACACACACACACACACACACACACACACACAGACAAATAAACACAGACAAACACACAGACACACACAACCACACAAAATCACACACAGACACACACACACAGACACAAACACACACAGACAGACAGACAGACATAGACACACACACAACCACACAGACACACAAAACCACACAGACACACACACAACCACACAAAAGCACACACAGACACACACACAACCACACACAGACAGACAAAGAGACACACACAACCAAACAAAAGCACACACAGACACACACACAACCACACAAACACACACACATCCACGCAAAAGCACACACAAACACAAACAAACACACACAGACACACACAAAAACAGACAGTCATACACAACCACACACACACGCACACACAGACAGACCGGCACAGACACACACACACACAACCACAAACCGGAGTGATCAACATACTTGTCCAAAACAAAATTGCCAAGTAATGAACAGACAAACAGACAGAATAACAAGAACAACCAATATACTTTGAAAAGTCTTTGATGTTGCAAATAAAAAATCAAAGTTGTGTGTTGGCAGCAGAGTTCGTAAATGTATAAATAAATTAATCATTAAATTTTTTGTGTTTGTCATAGTCATGGTATGTATAAATCAATAAATAATTCTAAATTGTGTATTGGTAGCGGAGAAAGTTATGGTGGTAGCGAGATGGTAAAGTGCAAAAACAAAAATAAATAATTTCAAGTTGTGTGTTGGTAGTGAAGGTGAAGCATATATAAATAAATAATGGTTCTCTAAAGCATACACGATCCTGTATGATTCGCTCCTGTAAGAAAAATTAATTCCCAAAATTCCAAATTGGTCTGGATCACAAAATCATTTGACGAACATCATGCCCAAATATAATTGCATAAATGTGCTGGATATGGAAGAAATGCATCTCGTCATTTTCGAGTAGAGACTCCGTCCGGGCAGACAGGACCAAAAATAAAAGGCCCCCGCTGGATGGATGTCTGGTTGTGGGCTACAGCAACAGTTCCAGTTATTACATGTGGTCAGCTGATTATCTGGACATTGGTGTGAAAACCTACCGAGCATTTTGCAAGTGGTTCCTCGGCAAGGATCAAACGACTTAGATATCCTCTGTGCAATACTTAAAACAAAGGTCAAATCACAGGAACCATTGTTGATGATCGTGACCTTCTCCATTTTCGTGTCACCCACTGCCATGATGCCCAAATCGATAACACTGCTTTCTGCCTGTTAAAAGAAAAAGACGTCTCAGGAAAATGCAAGGTTAACCTGATCGCTTGGAATGTTTATTTGCCATACAACAGTGAAGTATTACTCATTGATTGATCAATACTACTTGATCTACTATACTCATTGATTGATCAATACTACTTGATCTACTATACTCATTGATTGATCAATACAACTTGATCTACTATACTCATTGATTGATCAATACAACTTGATCTACTCATTGATTGATCAATACTACTTGATCTACTCATTGATTGATCAATACTACTTGATCTACTCATTGATTGATGAATACAATTTCATCTACTCATTGAATGATCAATACTACTTGATCTACTCATTGATTGATCAATACTACTTGATCCACTGTTACGTGCTCCTCCCCAAACCCCCTGGTCACGGTGTACCTCCGAGCCCCGAGAGGAGTCACGGCAGAAAAATGTGTTATTCTGTATGTCAAAGATCAATGGTGAAGCCACACCAATTGTTACCAACAAACAAATATTGTATTAAGATCACACAAGAATAACAGTACAACAATAATAGTAATCAAAAGTACAATCAATATATATCCTATGATGGTACCATCAGTTTCGTAATATATAACTCACTGTGCTCCAAGTGAGTGAAACAAGAACATTCCCAATGTCTCTTTCCCGGCTTCAAACCAAAGTTGATTCCGGTTTCAAGCCAAAGTCGATCCGCTCCAGCGATCGTCAGAACGATGTCTAATCGAGACCAGAATCCCGTTGGGTTGACCGTTACAGTCACGCGGCCAAAGTTGCGCAAAGGCGCCCTCAAGGCGACTGGGAAATCCAAAGGCGCCCTCCAGGCGACTGGGAAATCACACCCTCAGGTATGGACGTTTCACGGCTCCAAATCGGCGAACCGCTGATTTACCTTCAAAATCCACGTTATACACACCCACACCAGATAAACGTCTGAATGCGGTGAAAATGGTTGAAGCGAAGCAAAGACCTTGCGCACTGCGCAAAGCGCACGAGTCAAAATGGCCGACGGCCGTTCTCAAGGCGTAACGGCAGCCCAACGATTCTCTTCGGAATCGACCGCAAAACCTGACACGCAGGTTGATCTGTCACAGCGATAACAACTCTGTCGCAGGAATCCCTTTCCCGGGAAACCCAAAGTTCACTCGTGACTCTTGCTCGCCAACGTTCACTCCAGACCGCAAAGCAACTATGCTTCTTCTTCGACTCACTCGCTCCGCCTTCTTTTTCTCCTCTTCTCTTCTTCTTCGTCGTCCGGTTCCGGTTTCATTTAAAACTAACTTTTTTACCTTTTGAAAATAGCAATATCTATTTCCCTCAAACGATAACAATAATAGTACATGGAATCAAAAATGTTTACAGTGGATGAAAACCACAACAACGGAAGTGACGAATCCGTAACACTACTCATTGATTGATCAATACTACTTGATCTACTCATTGGTTGATCAATACTACTTGATCTACTCATTAATCATTGAATGATCAATACTACTTGATCTACTCTTTGATTGATCAATACTACTTGATCTACTCATTGATTGATGAATACTACTTGATCTACTTATTTAATGATCAATAATACTTGATCTACTCTTTGATTGATCAATACTACTTGATCTACTCATCGATTGGTGAATACTACTTGATCTACTCTTTGATTGATCAATACTACTTGATCTACTCATTGAATGATCAATACTACTTGATCTACTCATTAATCATTGATTGATCAATACTAATTGACAAACTCATTGATCATTGATCGATCACAACTACTTGATCTACTCATTAATCATTGATTGATCAATACTACTTGATCTACTCATTAATCATTGATTGATCAATACCACTTGATCTACTCATTAATCATTGATTGATAAATACTACTTGATCTACTCTTTGATTGATGAATACTACTTGATCTACTCTTTGATTGATCAATACTCCTTGAGCTACTATTTGATTGATCAATACTAGTTGATCTACCCATTGATTCATCAATACTACTCGATCTACTCTTTGATTGATCAATACTACTTGATCTACTCATTGATCGATCACTACTACTTGATCTACTCATTGAATGATCAATACTACTTGATCTACTCTTTGATTGATCAATACTACTTGATCTACTCATTAATCATTGATTGATCAATACTACTTGATCTACTCATTAATCATTGATTGATCACGCCTTCACGTGACCTATCACGACACACACACACACACACACACACACACACACACACACACACACACACACACACACACACACACACACACACACACACACACACACACACACACACACACACACACACACACACACACACACACACACACACACACACACACACACACACATCAAACCGGCTTATCAAGCATTACGTCATCAGCTTAAACAACAGGTAAACACACTGAGCACTGTTAATTACGAACACCTGTGCAGAATGCTGTGCATCAAAGAAGCAATCAGTTAATTAGTAAAGTGATGCAAACGCAGGTGTTAATAAGTAGGATGATTCATCTCTCAACGTTGTTTATAAATGGCACCCGTATGTGTTTTTTAAATTTATTCTGTCTGATGATGGGCTCGAGTGAGAGCTCGAAACGTCAGACTTTTAAATCTTTCGTTCCACTGATCGATTTTATTTTGCCCTCAAAAAAAAAAAAATATATATATATATATATATACATATATATGTATATATATATATATATATATATATATATATATATATATATATATATATATATATATATATATATATATATATATATATATATATATATATATATATATATATATATATATATATATATACATATATATATATTGTTGCGGATATGGGATTTGCATCCATCCATATCCGCTTGTAAATATTCCCCTATTTCCTCAATACTTCCCAACTCTCCCCAATCCCCCATTCCCTAGTCCCATTTGCTGTAAACAACACTCTGTAGACCCGACCTCCCCCTATTTCCCCCATTAAATGTCGTGCCCAGGTTCACCGCATCTCATGTAAGACAACTATAGGACATCTTGCTAGTTATTCTTAGTCTATGTCAGTTAAGGACTCGTTTCCATTAATTCTGACCCTTCGTTGCACCAGAATGTGATTGTATGGCACCGTTAGGAAGTTTAGGACCTCCCAATACCTCCCCGCAGCTCTTCCTCACGGTTCAGCAACAACAACAACAACAACAGCAACGGCAGCGGCGTGCACAGGGAGTGCGCGTCCTCACTCCGGCTTGGTTGGTAGGGGGTGTTGGGAGGGCACGAGGCCTTCCCAACGAGCCGCCATCGAACATGTGCTCGACGGGGTTACCAAATAGGGGCCCCCTGTCAGCTCCTCGTCAAGGGCGGAGCCCGGTAACCCCCGCACCCAATGGAAGCGGCGGACCGGCCCCAGGGGGGCGGAGCCAACCAGCCGAGGGCGTGTCACTCCCCGCTGAGCATGCGCAGGAAGAGGGAGGTGACGTCAGATGCGCGCTGAGCTTGAAGCAAGAGAGACGTCCCTTCCGAGCGCTGTGACACCTCCCTGCATCTCTTGGACCGTGCTTGATCCTGTCCCCGAGCCAAGGTGCACCTTGTGCTATCAACCTACATGTCCTCCCTGCCATCAATCCCTGTGTAAGTCAGCCTTGTTCCGTTTGTCTGTGGTCTGTCTGGGCTAAGATAAGACTGTAATTAAGTGCCTATCTCTTCTGTGTCTTTACCTCACTACCTTGTAATCTACCCCTTTTCTCCACCACTGTAATTATATCCTCCTCCGGAGGTCTTGAGAACTGTACCCCTTGCGTCGTTTCATCTATCCCAGTCGTTGTGTCCTTTCCATCATTGATTTAGCATAGAGCGATTTGGCCAACGTTTGGGTGGAATCGGGTGAGTTGGTGAAGAATCGGGGGAACTGTTAGGTCGCGGCAATACCACCGCTCGGTAAATAACATCCTAACCGCGTCCGTAACAATATATATATATACATATATATATATATATATATATATATATATATATATATATATATATATATATGTATATATGTATATATGTATATATATATATATGTATATATATATATATATATATATATATATATATATATATATATATATATATATATATATATTGTTACAGACGCGGTTGTGGATGTTGGTTTACCGAGCGGTTTGGTATGACCGCGTCTGCACAGTTTACCCGATTATACTCGAACGTTGGCCGAGTCGCGCTACGCTAAATCAATTGAGGAAAGGACACAACGGCTGGGTTAAAATGACACGACACCAGGGGTACAGTTCTCAAGACCTCCGGAGGAGGTTATAATATTTCGGAACGTTAGATTACAAGGACGAGAGAGACAGCATAGGAAGTTAGGCACTTAAATACGGTCTTATAGTAGCCCCGACAGACGACAGATAAACGGGACAAGACTGACTCACACCGGGATTGATGGCAAGGGAGGGCAGGTAGTCGATGGCTCAAGGTGCACCTTGGCGCAGGGGCAGAATCGACCCGGTCCGGTCCAGAGATGCGGGAGGTCTCTCTCAGCGCTAGAAGGTGACGTTCTTTCTCCAAGCTGGGGGCGCATCTCACGTCACGTCCGGTAAGTGGCTGCGTATATCCGGCGGGGAGTGACACGCCCTCGGCTCGTTAGCTCCGCCCCAGATGGAATCGGCCCGTTGCTTCTTATTGGGTGCGGGGGTTACCGGGCTCCGCCCTTGACGAGGAGCTGACAGCCAGCCCCTTCGTGGTAACCCCGTGGGCGCACATGGCAATGGCGGCTAACCAAGCCGGTGTGAGGACGTACACTCCCCGCGCGCTGTTGTTGTAGTTATTGTTGTTGTTGTTGTTGTTGTTTCATGAGGAAGATGGGAGGAGGTATGGGGAGGTCCTAAACTCACTACTGGTGCCATACAATCACATTCTGGTGCAACGAAGAGTCAGAATTAATGGAAACGAGTCCTTAACTGACATAGACTAAGAATAACTAGCAAGATGTCCGAAAGTTGTCTACGTGAGATGCGGTGGACCTGGGCACGACATTTAATGGGGGAAAAAGGGGAAGGTCGGTTCTACAGAGTGTTATTTACAGGCAATGGGACTAGGGAATGGGGGATTGGGGATAGTTGGGGAGTATTGGGGAAATAGGGGAATATTTACAAGCGGATATGGAGGCCAAATCCCATATCCGCAACATTGCACCCTTCTCTACCCTCGGGGCTTCCCGACCCGATAAATTTTTACCTACTTTAGTGTGGCACTCAGATGTAGTTCCCTCTACTATTAACTCTACCCTGAGTGCGACAGTTTTACAGATGTTCACAAATGAGTAAATATGTCCCCCTGCGACGTTGCACCCTTCTCCTCACAGAAACACACCCACAGGATAACCGAATTGCGGAAAGAATTCTCAAACTAAACATACAGCCGGTAGGGAGCATTATTTACACAAGACTACGCTGATATTTACACTACGATCCAGGACCTGTTTTTGGAGGAACACATGCAGATGTTATGCATAGAGAGAGCACGCATGCCAGCATCGATACACCAACCCACGAGTGCTCTGTGGCCTTACGGCCTTTAATAATGTGCAGAGCACCCCATCCAAGCACCAAAAGCACCACCCCATCACACAGTCAGCACCATCCGGTGCACCAATAAAATGTTTAATAATCATGGTGTGGTGTCGCAGCCGGCCGATGTTCTGCCGCGGGTCTTGCCTTCGTGTGGTGCACTTGGCCTTCTTACTTCTTTCAAAAATAAAGAAAGGCGCCAACCGCGTCCATTTCTTTATTGTGGCCGTCAGGGGGCCAACTATAAGTGGTTCACCTGTATGGCATAGGTGCCACGTTGACCCATAGGTCCATCCACGGGTGGTGCTTGGCCGCAAAAGAACTGCGGTCCATTGTGGGTGGCCACCAAAATTGCGGTCCATATGGTGTATCGATCCAAGCAGCAAGCAGCGAAAGTGCAGGCCCACAACTGCGGAGCCAGCACCTCTCTCTCCTCTCTCTCTGCCCCAAAGCCAGATCCTCGGAGGTGGGAGACAAAAGAAAAGACAAGTGAGTAAGGTGGTAAGGGCGCAAAAGTGCACGCAATGTAAGGTAATGCACACTGGGGGCACATGGGAACCAGGTGAGACAGGTACGTTCCTACCGTACGCCCCCCCCCCCCCCCCCCACCAGGTAACCTACATTGCCCCTCCCTTACCCCTTACTGTATCCACAAAACACAACACTACCCATAAACATCTACTTTACAAATCAACAAACGTCCCTACTGTCTTCCCCGTTCCTCCCATATACCAAATTCGTCTTCTCTCCCTCCTAACCAATCAAATTTGCCATTTTCAACTCAACATCATAATTTGCCATTTCCAATTCATCATCAGTCCCTCCTAGGGAGGGAGAGATGGAATCACCCCAATGTCTCATCCACGTCGTGATGCGTCTCACAAATCCACAGCAATTCTCCTTTCCTGCACACAGAACAAAGAAAACACAGGTGTGGAGTCATCATCATCACCACAGGTAAGTGGCTGCGTATGGTGCGACAGGTTCATCAATCCTAACTATTTCCTAAATGACTTTAACAACTTTACACTACCCGGGGTCTTTCCCCTGCCAAACCATTGGCCCTCTTACACTATGGGTTCTAAAAACCAATTCCCATTGACCAAACTGTGGTGCTTTTCAATTTGGGGTCTCACTCCCCCGATTCATCTCCCGGTGCCTTCGCACAATTTCTGGGCTGTGGCGTGTACCTCTCCCAGCGGGTCTACCCACCTGCACACCTCCACCACTGCAGTTGCCTCCGAGCTTACCTGCTCCTTACCCTAACCTAACTACCTGGGGAAGGCCCTCTGGCGCTCTCCCCACTCGGTGCCCTCTCTGGCACTGGGCTACCCGGGTCCGTCCTCCGGATCCTCGGGCCCCACTGACACTAACGGCTCCCAGAGCCCACCTGCGGCCTCACCTGGCCGACATCCTCACAGTGGTGGAGTGCCCAACCAACTACACACACTAACAGGCTACACGCCCAGCCATTTCCACAACACTAATGCACCCATCCACAATACCATTCTGCAACCGCACCACAAATGCCAATATCCAACCACAATTTACCTATACCCTCTACCTAACACTTACACTACCCGCCCCGGGTACTTGTGAAAGGGGTCCACTCTTCCCCCATCCACACCTTCGCACCATGCACACCACTCCGTACCACTTACTCCAACTTTCCCCACACACCTTTACTTGCACACCTGTGCTCTCACACCTGGTGCCACCTGCACCCTTCTCTCCCCAAGCGCATTCGCGCTGATCCACAACACTCACTACTCATACACTGCTCCACACACCTGTCCAGTTGCACACCTGTGCAATCACACCTGTTCAATTCTCACACACACGGCATCATCTCAGCTAACTACTCCCTTCTGAAACTTGCGCTTCCCAGTCGTCCCTTTAAACTATTGCGCTCCCACGTCATTATCAACCACACTAAACTACCTGCGTCCCCACTACAGGTATCAGTCACTAACTAACCTTAACGTTACCTAATGTCATCTTCTAGGGCCCTATCAATATCCTAACCCACCCGGGCTAGTTTCCACTGCCATCAACCCCATAAGCTATAGCGCATTTGCCCCACCATGGGAAGGGTGGCAGGGATGCCACCCTTACCCACCGGGCCCATCGCTCACTACCAATTTTGCACATCAAATTTCAATAAATCAAAAATTTGCCAATCACTACCCATCATCTGCCAATCATTACTGCCACTCCTTTGCCAATCATCAAATTTTGTTTTTCTCTAATTTTGGGGCCAAAACACTATCCTCATCACACAGTCTACTCGCTAATGCCTCTCGGTGCGCCAATTCCTGTCCAAAGCCCGGCTTCGTAAAGCCAAGCCATGAATGCGGGTTGTTCTGCGCCAGCGGCTGGGTGCGTCCCGCATTCGGTGCAGGGAAGGAGGTTTACCCGGGCCGAGATCCCACGCACCATCTCGGCGTGGAGCCATCCAATGTCCCGATCTCGACCTGCCGGCACGTCTCAACAAAACGTGGTCGCCATGACGACCCTTCCTATCCAGCTGCCCGCTCCGCCTAGTGGAGCACGGACGCGGCCGTTCAAAGCGAGGCCCGGCACGCACCGAGGGCCCGATTCGGCTAAAAGTCGACCTAACCGCTGCTCCGTTTAACGTCGATGCTTCACCTGCATGCTTACACCCCGCAGCCCGTTCCTTGCTCACACATCCAGCCGTCTCCATGCTCCTCGTCGTACCTTTCCTTACACACCCAGGTACTCTCATCCCACTCCTGACACCAAATGTTACAGACGCGGTTGTGGATGTTGGTTTACCGAGCGGTTTGGTATGACCACGTCTGCACAGTTTACCCGATTATACTCGAACGTTGGCCGAGTCGCGCTACGCTAAATCAATTGAGGAAAGGACACAACGGCTGGGTTAAAATGACACGACACCAGGGGTACAGTTCTCAAGACGTCCGGAGGAGGTTATAATATTTCGGAACGTTAGATTACAAGGACGAGAGAGACAGCATAGGAAGGTAGGCACTTAAATACGGTCTTATAGTAGCCCCGACAGACGACAGATAAACGGGACAAGACTGACTCACACCGGGATTGATGGCAAGGGAGGGCAGGTAGTCGATGGCTCAAGGTGCACCTTGGCGCAGGGGCAGAATCGACCCGGTCCGGTCCAGAGATGCGGGAGGTCTCTCTCAGCGCTAGAAGGTGACGTTCTTTCTCCAAGCTGGGGGCGCATCTCACGTCACGTCCGGTAAGTGGCTGCGTATATCCGGCGGGGAGTGACACGCCCTCGGCTCGTTAGCTCCGCCCCAGATGGAATCAGCCCGTTGCTTCTTATTGGGTGCGGGGGTTACCGGGCTCCGCCCTTGACGAGGAGCTGACAGCCAGCCCCTTCGTGGTAACCCCGTGGGCGCACATGGCAATGGCGGCTAACCAAGCCGGTGTGAGGACGTACACTCCCCGCGCGCTGTTGTTGTAGTTATTGTTGTTGTTGTTGTTGTTGTTGTTGTTGTTTCATGAGGAAGATGGGAGGAGGTATGGGGAGGTCCTAAACTCACTACTGGTGCCATACAATCACATTCTGGTGCAACGAAGAGTCAGAATTAATGGAAACGAGTCCTTAACTGACATAGACTAAGAATAACTAGCAAGATGTCCGAAAGTTGTCTACGTGAGATGCGGTGGACCTGGGCACGACATTTAATGGGGGAAAAAGGGGAAGGTCGGTTCTACAGAGTGTTATTTACAGGCAATGGGACTAGGGAATGGGGGATTGGGGATAGTTGGGGAGTATTGGGGAAATAGGGGAATATTTACAAGCGGATATGGAGGCCCCAAATCCCATATCCGCAACAATATATACTGTATATCTATATATAATATATATGTGCAGCGTCTGTCCTGTGTTGTCACTGCACTACTTTCTCAAACTTTTGTGAAATCGTACCAAACTCCTGGTATGCACATATCTCTCCCGTCGGTATGTCCTAAAGGGTTTTATTTGAAAAAATTTCGATTTTTTTTTTTTTTTTTTTGGAATTTTTTGGGGAATTTTTTTTTTTTTTCAACATCAATTGTTTACAAAACGTGATATCACGTATATTACAAATACATTTGAATATTGAATATTTTGAATAATTGTTTGAATTATGATTGGTTTAAACGATGACAAAACGGCAACTCGGGTACAATCATTTATCTATATATCGACACATCTGGGCAGTCTGTGTTGTCACTTAACGACTCCCTCAAACTTTTGTTTCCGTGGTTGTGAAGTGTTTTTAACAACGTTGCGGTGGTTTTGAATCACGTGGTGAGGTATTTTGAATTATGTGGTGGTGAGGTGTTTTTAAATGACGTGGTGGTGAGGTGTTTTTAAATCACATGGTGGTGAGGTGTTTTTAAATCACATGGTGGTGAGGTGTTTTTAAATCACGTGGTGGTGAGGTGTTTTTAATTACGTGGTGGTGAGGTGTTTTTAATTATGTGGTGGTGAGGTGTTTTTAATTACGTGGTGGTGAGGTGTTTTTAATTATGTGGTGGTGAGGTGTTTTTAATTATGTGGTGGTGAGGTGTTTTTAAATCACATGGTGGTGAGGTGTTTTTAATTACGTGGTGGTGAGGTGTTTTTAATTATGTGGTGGTGAGGTGTTTTAAATCACATGGTGGTGAGGTGTTTTTAATTATGTGGTGGTGAGGTGTTTTTAATTATGTGGTGGTGAGGTGTTTTTAATTATGTGGTGGTGAGGTGTTTTGAATTACGTGGTGGTGAGGTATTTATAATTACGTGGTGGTGAGGTGTTTTTAATTATGTGGTGGTGAGGTGTTTTTAATTACTTGGTGGTGAGGTGTTTTCAATTGATGTGGTGGTGAGGTGTTTTTAATTTCGTGGCTGTGAGGTGTTTGTATTACGTGTTTTATGGCTGTGAGGTGTTTTTAATTTTGTGGTGGTGAGGTGTTTTTATTACGTGTTTTATGGCTGTGAGGTGTTTTCAATTACGTGGTGGTGAGGTGTTTTTATTACGTGTTTTATGGCTGTGAGGTGTTTTAAATTACTTGGTGGTGAGGTGTTTTGAATTACTTGGTGGTGAGGTGTTTTGAATTACTTGGTGATGAGGTGTTTTGAATTACTTGGTGGTGAGGTGTTTTGAATTACGTGGTGGTGAGGTGTAATCGTCCCAAACTTCCAATCTGCACCTACCCCTCCCCTTTGTATGTGCTGAGGGGTTATTTCTTGAAAAAAAAAAACATTCAACCTGAATCATCAACCTAAATTGCTTATAAAAATGTAATATCACAAACACAACAAATACATTTGTGCAAAATAATTGTTTGTATTATGATTGGTGTAAATCATGACAACACAGCAACTCAGGTACAGTCATTATTCTCAGCTAAAATAAGCCTGTTCCTCAGTAACGACGCTTGGTGAGGGGAGCGCAGCGAGCCGAGCCAAGCTCGTATATATATATATAATATATGTGTGTATATATATATATATATGTATATATATATATATATATATATATATATATATATATATATATATATATATATATATAGTAACGGATTTGAGAATCCTGCAATTGTTGTAAATATCACCCCCTGTCAATTGTAATGATTCTTGTAAAACCTCCATCAATTTGTGTAAAGATCAAAGGTCGTCCCCTTATTTAATCCATCGCATGCACGTAGAAAATCATATACCCTTCTAAATAGTTATTTCCTTATTATGTGTTCCAGTTTAAAGCTCTGTTGCCCATTAGTTGACACTGCACTGCACCGAATCGAATAAGATAGGATCCCTCCCACACCCCCATGGCCTCCTAAAAAGTGCCAGTACGGCGGCGTTCGCCACTACTGCTTTGGGCGGTTTTCTGCGGGGTTCGCCACCGTTGCATTGGGCTGCTTTCTTCACCCCAAAACTCCATTACGCACGCGGTCAACTCGGGGGAGAAGGGCATGGCCGGCCCATCGTCTTCAGAAGGTGGAGCCAGGAAAGCCCCGAACGACCAACCACAAATCAGTGGGTATGGCTTGGTAGGGCGTGTCATATAACCCGCAGCGCGACGCCCCCACCTCAGATGATTGAGATTCGTAAGGGGCCAGACGAGAGAGAGGGAGGACGAATTGCAAGTTCTGTTGAGGTCGAGTGGAGCGAGCGGCAGGAAGAGGGCCACGGGGATTGCCCGGCCGAGAATTGCGTATGCAACATCCCAACTTTCCCCTGCTATATAATTGTCCGGTCGCGTCCAACGATACGCGGAGCTGTTTGCCGGGTTTTCGCCTCGACCCCAAAAGCGTGGATCGGAGCGCGCACTGGGAGCCGGACCTCGACGCCTACCATCTGCCTGGCCCTTTCTCTGCCTTCCCATGCCAACGATCCCTGGCATCCATCTAACCCCATTCGTGTGAGTGAGTTCGTTCTGTCTGTATTGTCCTGGGTATAAGTTAAGCCTGTATAGATAAGCTAGAATTGCACTGTCTTCTTCTTCTGTAAAATTATTTTCGTATCTTCCCATCTCCTTTGGTTTCTTTGATTGTGTAAATAGTAGTAATAATTTCCTGTTCCTCCTTACTCTGCCTTCTTTTCTTCACATCCGTTCGTCTTTGTGATTTCCATCATTGAGTACCTGTGGCACGATTTGGCCAACGTTTAGGATCGGGTTTAGTACTGCTAATGGTTCGAGCCGCGGGCTGCTAATCCGCTCGGCAAAATAACATCTTGCCTGTGGTTCGAGCAGAAGTTATTCCCTCGTTCCCGGCTGGCGGTAGTAATTAGGTACGTAGCGAACCCCTAGGCCTAACAAACCCTACCTACCGTCGGTCCAGGAAGGACGTTGTAGCTTCAGGATCGGAGACGGCCAGTGCAAATAGAAGGGGGATTAACCCCCCCCCCCCTCCCCGCAAGGGGAGTGCTGTACTCCGTTTCCATAACAATTGGTGTCAGGAGTGGGATTCGGACCTGAAGTGAGCTTAGCGCACTCAAAATTACGAGTGGCCAAAATTTTATTTAACACTCTAAATTTTAAAAATCGTGCCATGGATAATCAAGGCGACCGGATGCCGGTGGGGGTAGAGTTAGAGGGTTTAGAATCGACCCAGGAAATGGAGGAGGAGAGCAATGAGGATGTGGTTGCGGAGGGTTCAAGCGCACAAGATGGCGCCCTCGCGCACGAGGGTTCAGGCGCAGAAGATGGCGCCCTCGCGCACGAGGTTTCGGGCGCACAAAATGGCGGCTCGCACGCGGTTGTGGCAGCCGCGCCCGCGGCGCCGGTGAATTTGAACCTCTTCATGGTGCAAATGGAGGCCCTCATGCTAAAGATGGGTGAGCGATTAGAAAGTAAAATAAGACACCCAAAAGGAAGAAACGAGGGCTCAGGGTGAGCGATTGGGGGGCCAAATTGGAGCAATGAGGGACGAAGCAAGGGGTACTAGTGCCCAAATTGGGGACTTGGGCAATCAAATTGGGAAATTGAGGAATGACATGGGAAGCCAAATCGGGGGGCTAGAAGCCAAATTTGAGGGTTTAGACAGTAAATTTGAGGGTTTAGACAATAAATTTGGGGGTTTAGACAACAAATTTGAGGGGTTAGACAACGGGATGAAAGGGGTGAAGAATGGGTTAACGGGGTTAGAAAACACCATGGAAGGCAAATTGAGGGAAATAAGGGAGCAATCCGCCCGGGAAATTAAACAGATGGGGAATCAGATAGAGGAGGTGAAAATCGGGTTAGAAACCAAATTGGATGCCCAGAGGAATGAGTTAGAGCAGATGAGGGCAGCCTCTACCAAGGAGATGGGAGAGATGGGGGAGGAGATCAGACGAGGTGTGGGCGAAGAGGTCGCGGGGGTACGCGAGGAGGTAAAGCGGGGTGAGGAGCGTATGGAGAAAGAGGTGAGAAATAGTACGGCTAGGTTACAGGGGGGCATAGAAGATCTGACGAGGGGAGTAGAGCAGCTGACGGTGGGACAAAAAGAATTACGGGAGCAAGTGGAGAAGAACACTGCGGTAATCGGGGGGTTAAAGGCGACACAGAAGGAGATAAAAAAGGAACTCGTAACGACAAAGAGGGAATGTCAGATGGTACATGAGGGACTGACAAAGAGGTTGGACGAGGTGACAGAGGCAATGGAGACGAAAGAACGGGAAGTAAGGACGCACATAGAAACGACCAAGGTGGCATTAGAGGAAGAAATTGAGGGGGCGCACCGGGAAATAAAAGAGGTGAAACAAAAATTAGAGGAAGTGGAAGAGGCGGAGGGAAACTAAGAGAGAGATAAAGGAGGAGGTGATGGAATTGGTGCAAGGTCTGTGCTCAAATCGTGATGATGTGCTTACTAACCAAATAAAGAGTTTGCAGGTGGCGGAGGAGGAGCGAAGACGACGTGCTGAGGTGAGTGGCGATATACTCGGAAATGTATATGGTGTGAGGGGAGATTCAGTGGGCTTGGGTGTTGGTGTAGACCCGGGTGTTCGTGAGAGACCAATGGTGAGGTGTATGACTGGTCCGGAGTGTATGGAAAGAGGTGTGCAAGGAGGTCCGAATATGGGGAATGCGGAAGGTATTCGTGAGCCAGCGTGTGCGGCGGTGATCGGGTGTGTGCAAGAATGCACCCCCATGAGTGGTACGGAGTATGTACCGGGAGAGAGTGCGACAGGTGCACGAGAAAGGTGTGGAACGGAGGTGTGTGAGGAAAGAGTGTGCGCCGAGGAGTGAGTGTGCTGTCGAGAGTGAGAGTGAACGCACGACAGAGTGTGGTAGTAAGAGTGACACAGAGTACGAGTGGGTTGTGGCAGGTAAGAAGGAATGCACACCTGGATTGAAAGAATGCACACATGGAATGGTTGAGCGTGTGCGGAAATGTACACCTGAGTTGGTGTTGGCGCAGGTGCGAGAGGGCACATGGAAGCGCGTAATGGGGAGTGTTACAGGGGATGTAACGGAAGAGTGCACACCTGTGGTGAATGTTACGGAGGACGTAACGGGAGAGTGTGCACAAGCTGCACGAGAAAGGTGTGTAACAGAGGAGTGCATGATTACAGAGTGCGCTGTCGAGAGTAAGGGTGAATGCGCGACCGAGTGTGGTGGTGAGAGTGACGAGAGTGACACGGAGCACGAGTTGGTTGTAGCAGGTGAGAGGATGCACACCTGGAATGGTCGAGCGCGTGTGGGAATGCAAACTTGAGGTGGTAGTGAAGCAAGTGATTGGGTGTACAGAAGAGTGCACACCCGTGGTTGTCACAGAGGATGTGACCGAGGAGTGGGCGCGAAGAGGTGTGTTGATGAGGTGTGTGAACGGCGAGTGTGTGCCAAGGTGTGCGGTGGTCAGGTGTGTAACGAAGTCTGTGAGCGGAACAAGAACAAGTGCAATAACGAAGTACGTGGGGTGTATGGGCGGCGTTGGAGCGCCGAGCTCGGTGAGTGTGAAAAGGGTCGCGTATGCGTGTGAGCCTGCAGGTGAAGCATCGACGTTAACCGGGTTAGCAGTTAGATCGACGGTTAGCCGAAGCGAGCCCTCGGTTCGTGCCGGGCTTTGGGTGCAGCGGGAACCAGCGGGGATCGTAACCACGGCGGTTTCGAAAGAAACGCCGTGCGCGATCCACGCCGGGCCTCGCTCTGAACGGTCGCGTCTGTGCTCCGCTAAGCGGAGCGGGCGGGCCGGTTCGAGGACAAGTAGGAAGAGTCGGCACGGCGACCCCTTGTGGTTGCGGCGTTCCGGCCGGCCGAGATTGGGGCATCGAACAGTTCCGTGCCGAGATGGTGCGTGAAATCTCGGCCCAAGTAAGCCTCCTTCCCTGCACCGAATGCCGGACGGACCCAACCGCCGGCAACGAACCACCCGCATTCATTGCTCGGCTTCGCGAAGCCGGGCTTTGAAAATGTAAAGACGCACCGAGGCTCAAGTTAAAGGACATTTGGTAGGGATAGGGAATTTGTGATTGGCAAAATTTTATTGGCAAATGATTGGTAAACTGATTGGCAGAGATTGGCAAATTTTGATTTGCAGGAATTTGATGGCAAAATTGATAATGGGAGATGCCCGATGTGGTGGGATGGCAACTCTGCCATCCCTCACATAGGGGCACATGAGCTATAGTTTTATGGGGTTTATGGCAGTGTAAGCTCACCGAGGGAGGGTTTGGATAATGTATAGGGACCTAGAGATGACCATAGGTAACGATAGATTTGAGTAGCAACATTATACAGGTAGTGGGGACGTAGGTAGATTAGTTTGGATGATAACGATGTGGTACGTGCTTAGTTTAAAGGGAAGACGGGGAGCACCAAGTTAGAAGGAAACCAGGTAGATCAGATGATGCCGTTTGTTTGAGAATCGAAAGTGTATGGAGCAGTGTATGAGTGAGTAATGGTGATTGTGGATTGCATTAAGCGTGGAAGTTTATGGAGCAGTGTATGAGGAACAATTGTGGTTGTGCATTGTATTGAATGAATGGTCCTGGAGGAAGGAGGGTGCAGGTGGCACGAGGTGTGATTGCACAGGTGCGCAAATGCGCAGGTGTGCCAATACAGGTGGGCATGGTTGAATGAAATGAATGGTATGGAATTTATGGAGTATGGAATGGATGGTGTGGAGTGAGTATGGTGGAAACTGTGGAGCGGAGTGGATGGTGTGAAGGTGTGAATGGGGGAAAAGGTGAACCCCTATCACGAATACCCGGGGAGGGTAGTTTAAGAGTTAGGTAGAGGGTATAGCTAAATCGTGGTTGGATATTGGCATCTGTGGTGCGTGTGGAAGAATGGTGTTTGGATGGGTGCATTAGTGACGTGGAAATGGCTGGGCGTGTGGCCTGTTAGTATGTATAGTTAAATGGGCACTCCGCCACTGTGAGGATGTCGGCCAGGTGAGGCCGCAGGTGGGCTCTGGGAGCCGGTAGAGTTGTGGATGGGGCCCGAGGATCCAGAGGACGGACCCGGGTAGCCCAGTGCCAGAGAGGGCACCGAGGGGGTAAGTGTCAGAGAGGGCCTTCCCCAGTTAGATAGGTTAGGTAAGGAGCAGGTAAGCTCGGAGGCAACTGCAGTGGTGGAGGTGTG